>NC_056688.1:85674752-85932252 GCF_018350215.1 Panthera leo
TACTGTAAGAGTTGTGCAGAGGCTATTTTTCTAGAACTACAGAGTTCTGATCCCCATAATCTATGAAGACTTTATTTGAACCGATTTATTTTAATGCATTTCCAGAGGAAATAAATGCCTTCACTTTAAGGTTTAAAGTAGTGAATATTGCTTTGCCTGTGACTGCAACATCAAAATTATCTGAGAACCTAATTCAAAAACCAAACTCCAAAAACAAACTCCCAGGCTCCCATCATAGAGTTAATAAATGAAAATCTGTGGAAGCAAAGCTGCAGAATCTAGTTTTAATAAGCTCCCAGGAAGGAAGCCCTATAAAGGACTTTATGCTGTCATTTGAGACCACTAAGACAAACTCAGTATTTTCAGGAATTTGACAAAATTTATCCATTCATTAATTTTAAACTGAATGTTAACTTTGGGAGAACTCTATAAATTTCATCATCAAACTTTATCATGCTAACATTGCAATGATTTTAAAACCTTCAGTGTTACTTTCTGAAGTTCACTTCTTATATATATCCAAAATCAAAACTCATTTTATATTTATAAACCATAAGCAGTTAACACTTTTAACACAAATAACAGCTTCCAAAACAGTGAAATACCAAAACCATCCCATTCATCCACCAATAATCCCCCAATGATTACATATGATCCATCTATTTCAGAACAATATACAAGTTGTACATGTGAGTTGAAGGGTACTCATTCAAATGGAATAATATCGGGGAGCCTGGGTGGCTCAGTCAGTAAAGCATCCGACTTCAGCTCGGGTCATGATCTAGCAGCTTGTGAGTTTGAGCCCCGCGTCAGGCTCTGTGCTGACAGCTTAGAGCCTGGAGCCTGCTTCCAATTCTGTGTCCCTCTCTCACTCTGCCCCTCCCCCACTCGTGCGCGCTCACGCTCTCTCTCTCTCTCTCTCTCTCTCTCAAGAATAAATAAAACATTTTAAAAAATTTAAAAAACAGGGGTGCCTGGGTGGCTCAGTCGGTTGGGCGTCCGACTTCAGCTCAGGTCACGATCTCGTGGTCCGTGAGTTCAAGCCCCACGTTGGGCTCTGTGCTGACGGCTCAGAGCCTGGAGCCTGTTTCAGATTCTGTGTCTCCCTCTCTCTCTGACCCTCCCCCGTTCATGCTCTGTCTCTCCCTGTCTCAAAAATAAATAAACGTTAACAAAAAATTAAAAAAACAAAAAAACAAATGGAATATTATCATTTAGCATTATCATAGGTTAGCTGTCACTGTGCCAGTCTACAGTTCATGTATGGCCCTTTGGAGAGATATCAAGTCTCATAAATTGTTGAAAAAGAAAAAAGAGTTTAGAATCTCTTAAATAATCAAGAATTCCTATGATTCCCATCCTGCTTTTGTTACACCTGACTTACTCCTTTTTAAAAATTTCTTCTCGTTTCTCTCAGTCTAGATCCCTTTCTCTTAAGTCCAAAATCACCTGTTAACTTCTACTAATATTATCAGTCACCTGTGCCAATAAATCTATTATTTGTAGCTTCTAAAGATGAGTCAAATTTCTCATAAGTTATCAATAAGGTATTAAATTCACATGAATCTACCTAAAAAGAATGTGTATCATTGAGAAGACCTTGTATGTTTACAGTGAATTTAATTAAGATGAGTTTATTTGGGGCTTTCCAAAAGAAATAACCATCTCTAATCTGCCTATGAACAGAGAAGGAAAAAATACTCTCAAGAGCCATTCAGTAAATAGCTGATTTAAAAAGCAGAAAAGTAAATACTATGTTTAATAAAAGCTTTGAGACAAATTTTTTGAAAGGAAAGCCATTTTAAAAAATAATTATAAGATATTATTAACTACCATAAAAAGTTACCCTGAGAAAACGCACTAGCTGGCAAAATAATTTGAAATTACACATAAACCAAACAGTTTGTATTTAAAATATAAGTGATTATGTTATCAGGATAAGAAAAAGAATTCAGTCTACATATTCCATGGATAGACCTTTCCATTGTGATAGAATTTTAAATGAATACCTTTTCAAATAGTAAAAATACAAATAGAAGGCTAAAAACTTCCTTTATAAACTAACATAATGCAGTTCAGTAAAAATATTGTTAAGCTTTCTCATTCATTTAAAATGTGACAGCAAATGAAGAAACACATTTTGGAATACAATAGCTTGAAATCAGTTTAAAAAACCAATTAATAATGACAAGTTTGCTAAGTAGGTTTAATCAAAGATCTCTACATAAATTTATTACCTATTGATTTTTCTAATAAAGATCTCCTATGAAGAATAAAACATACTATATGTAAATAGAGGCTACAAGTAAATCAGTGCATTGTGCATAATAATTAGATTTTAATAATTCTTATAGTTGTAAAAATTATTCACCTATACATAGTTAAATTTTTATATTAAGATTAAGGTTTTATAATTTTTTTAATAAAAAGCTACTAAATCAAAAACAATAAGATAAAAATCAAGTTCTATGAATAAATATTTTAAAAGTAAGTACTCTAGGATCATAACACTGACAACACTAATTATCTTTTCTAGTCTTGGCAGTTATGTTGCATACTGTTTGGGTGACTGATGGGATAATTTCACTTCATTTTCTTTCAGTTTATTCTGGACCATGTAGGAGAAGAATATTAAAATAATTAACACCTCTAAACAAAGTACTTGATAAAGTTTTTAGTTGACATAAAATGCTTAAAAAACAAAAACCTCAATTAACTAATACATGATTCTAGAGCAAATAACTAAACCTCTACCTGCTAAAGGAAAACTTTCACTAAGAATTTCTGATTTTAAAAAATGTCACTCAGTATTAATATCAGCTATTTTAGGATTTTTATATATTAAAATCATATATTTTCACAGAAAGCTCTTTTCATTGGTTTGGGATAGCATTACCTTAATCATCAAAAATATAAATGTCTATTTTTATACCATTAAAAATGGTTTACCTCGCTAAAAACATTTAATCAGCAGGAATCAAAGCAGTCTTTAATAAACAGGTAAAACGTATGATGAATTCCTTACGCCTATAGATATTTTGATTAATTTAGTGATAATGACCTTATATCCAAAAGAACACTAAAGTATTTAAGTTAATATTTAATCTCAAATATAAATCTTTACCAATAGCAAATACACTGTCAATCAACTGGAAAAAGTATAAAAGATATTATTAATCAACTTTTTTAGTTGAACATTTTAATACATTTTTTAAGTCATACATATAGTTTATGCACGCCTTATATAATTTATAAGTTGTATAGCTTATAATAAGGCTAAACATTAAAAATAATTAATAAAAAGCACATTCTTTGCCTTGATCACCTGATTTTTTTTGTTGTTGTTGTTTATAAAATTAATCACAGTTAGCAGGGTAGAAATCGCTTTGAGCTTCGTGAATGACATCCAAGAGATGGGAAAGGATTAGTTCTCAGTTGCTGCCAGTTATAGCGCCAGGTGGCTTTTTCTGCAGTGAAGGTGTTACCGATAATCCCATTACACTGGTACTAAATCTTGCAGACATCAAAATTATCACCAAGGTTCCTTTTCATCCCATCCTTTCCAAATGACTGGAAGTCGCTTCACCTGAAAGAAGTCAAATCCACATGCAGCTGCTGTTTTAGCAGGCAGCAAACTCCCTGAGAATGCCAGTCGTGATTCAATTTTGCTGTGCTGGTGGCCCCCTATTCCCTGTCCAATAATACATCTGTTAAAAAATCCTACAGCTACAAATCAAGTTTAATCCTACCAGGGACCTCATGTTGGTCTTGTCTTCCAAAAAGGCAGCAGGTTCTGCTGTCTATCTCTGCTAGCGTCTGGGGAATACCCTTTAAATCCCAGCTCTACTTAGAAGAATAAGCTAAGGATCACAAAACATGACCTCAAAAACCCTGATATGACTATATTCTGACCCAGAGGCATTCATTCTAGGTGAAGATTAGAACTTTGCATAATAAGATTACACAGCAAGTGAATGATATCAAGGGACTATCCATATGCAGCCGCCTGGTTTTCTATAGACAGCCTGTGCTCTGCAATATGCAGTGCAGACGAAAAAGAGCTTGGTCTTTCTAGCTGAAATAAAATAGATTCACATAAATTAGTTGGCCATTTCCAGATTCCTAAATCCCCTATTACATCTTTTATTGACAGCTCCTGTGAGGATAGCACAAATGTTATTCCTTTTTATTCTGTGCTTCTATAACAATCATGCTCTGTAATTGAAATGTACATAGATTATGGCTCGAAATTAACATCTTGTTTGCTGTAATCTTGGATTACAATTGACTGTGTACATAATAAAATTAGGAAATCAATGGATGGATTTATCATCTCCAAGAAACTAGAGGTATTGTTTAAAGAATAGTTTAACATTTTGTGTCAACGCTTTAAATGCAGAAGTCACAGAGAAGTCAATAAAAATTTAAGTGAGTAAAAGGATACAACAGGCATCAGGTAATATCTACATAAAAGTTAGTTTACATAAAAATTAGCTCATTTCCCTCAAAATTTTAAAGTGTTAAAATTTTCAAACGTGAAAGTTCAGAGATCTCCTTTTGAGATTTTCTCTCAAAACAATACTTGAGCAAGAACCAGTTACACAAAAAGTCTCTACTTTTTATAAAGTACATGTAGTGACAGTATTTTATACACATCACCTTGATCATTTTACACTTTAAAATATTTGAATCAATTCAAATCGTCATTCAATGTTTTATAGTTCTTAACTACGTGCTTCTAAAGTACTTAAAGACATTCCCTCTCCTATTTGAATATATACAGAGCATTTAAAATGTATAGAATCCTAGAGAACTTTGTTTTTTTTCTACCAAGTTTAAAGCAGTAGAAGCTCTAAGCAAACTTACGTGAAAAGAGACATATACGTTCCCCCAAATAACTATGCAGAAAAATTCTAAGAATGTGAAGAGGAGTTCTCTACTTAAAAAACAAATATTAAGATTTGCCATGAGATTCTTATAAAACTAAGCTCCTTGGTATACTTAAAACACGTCTGACAAGTTTGATTTGCCCACAATTGCTGAGGAACATACTACATCCATTACATTAGCCATTATTTCCTTATTATCACAATATATTTAAGCATATCTATACAATATCTGATAAGTAGACAGGAATCAGGTAACATAATTCTGATTTTGTGTATTAATCAGGTAGATATATACCAATAGTATCAGTGGTAGAGCTATAAAAAACACTGTATGTAATTTCAATTAGATAGTCCATGAACATTCTTTGGTCGTCTTGAATAGGATATAGCTAGAAAATTAATGAGGAATGCAAAAAATACACATTTCTGTAGAACTTTAGAGCTACACTGTTCAATAAGGTAGTCATTAGCTATATATGGCTACTAAGAACTTGAAATGTGACTAGTCCAAATTGTGATGTATTGTGAGTATAAAATACACACTTGGACTTTGAAGACATAGTACAAAAAAACACTAATTCATATTATTGAAAATAGTATTTTGGATATAATGGATTAAATAAAATACTTAAGTGACTTGCACTATATTTCTACTAGACAGCACTGCTTTAGATCATACATTTTTAACAGTAAATTCCTAAACTAACTGAAATTGCACAACTAATAAATACTAAAGCAGAGAGTTATTCTAGAAGAACAAACATTTCAGTGTCAAATCTGATAGATTAGCTTAGAAAAGAACAAAATGCTGTCATTTCTGCCTCTATTTCACATTTCTAGGTTAAGGGTAGTGGGGAGAAGAAGGGACCAACGAGACTGCTGACCACCATGTACCAAAAAAGAACAATATTTTATAGTTACAAAATGCTTTAGTCTATTAAACACAGGTTTTTACAAAAAATATATATACCTTGGGCAACTTCATAAAAGACTAGTAAGTCTATATGTTACCCCTAATTGAATCCAATAGATAGCAACTTCAAAAAAACATGTCTGGATCTAAAAAGGGCCATGGTTTTCTTCTAAAGGACTGTACAATTGTTTATATTCCATTTTTAAAAATACATTATAAGTAATAACTACAGAGATTTGAAGCATGTAATAAAAAGCATGTAATGCTTTTCCATTAGTCTTTTCATTGTATACACCAATGTAGGTTAAAAACTCCATTAATTAAGGTTTTACAGAAATAAGAAAGACTACAAATAGTTAAAATATAAAATATATACCTAATTTAATTCAAGAAAGTTAACGGCAGATTTAGTATGGCCAGACAATTGATGTCATACAATTAAAATACAAAGCCTGTCTTTGTCACACACTGGAATATTATTCCAATATAAACAATAGTACATAAAGTATTAACTCATTTAAAAGTTGCTTTTTCATAATTATTTCTTTATAACATTTATCTAAAATACTAAGACTAATCATGAAATATGAGTATGAATAAATAACATGGATAAAATCTAAATTAATTCTTTACGATCCAGCCATGTCACTTTTTCCTAATCTTTCAAAATTATATAAGTTCTTTCCTTTTCTGGTAACAAGTATCACACAGACACACACAGACACAGAGACACACACGAAAACAAAATAATAACAATAAAAAAACTTTCTAACCATCAATATATGAGTGTAATGATATTCAGTCTAAGTTAATCCCCAGACATCCAAATTCATGAATAAAAATTCATCAGTTTTAAATACACTGAGCCTATTAAGCAAGAACAAAAGCATATGCACAAAAGAGCTTTTAATATATTTCAAAGCCCAGAAGAGCCATGGTCTCATTAAAATTATAAATTACACAAACATGGAATGAAGATTCAAACTGCAGTGCAGCTAAGCAGATTACAGAAAACCCCGCGTTCCATATGATAACACACCATGGCCCTCCCAGATGGGGGCTTGGAACAAAAAGGCCATCACCACAGCTAGGGAAAACCTCCTTGTGATCTCTGGTTTCTGTTCAGCAGATGACAGCCAAATAATATGTTGATTATTCTGTTTGTGCTGCTAAGCTTGTAAGATGGAATAAAAGCGATATGATCTATTGTGAACCCAATGCTAATGTGTTGCTCCACTCATAAATAATATACTGAATTTATTTTGAAACTATCTTTTATCTAAATTTCAGTTTTTAAATGCATGAATTAAAATAAAAGCCAGGATAAAATAATATTTAATTTGATGCTTTAAACTAAAAAATGTAATGACAAGTGAAAAATATCTAAGTACTTAGTTAAGAGTCCAGTACAACTGCCTTTCTTTAATCTCAGCACTGTGATCAGAGACAAAATGCATTTTTAAATAGGTAATTACTCTCATTATGAAATATAAATGCAAAATTAAATAATACAATAATCATGAAGTTTACGATATACATTATTAAGATACAAACTAAAACATATAAAACACTTTTCTGCAATATACTAATGGCACATAATCAGAACATGTATCTAAAATATTTCTGAATAATAAAAAGTATCACAGAAGGCCTTAAGAATGTTCATAACTTGGACACAAATGGATGCTCACAAAAAATCCTACTTAAAATAAAAATAATTAAAAAGAAGCTTCTAAAAATAGTTTTCAAATATAACATAGAGAACATCATTTCTTTTTTTATAGCTGTAGAGTATTTCATTGTATAGATATGCCACAGTTCATTTAATCAGTACTCTACTGATAGACATCCTCAGAAGAAATATGCAAATATATTAATCAAGAAATATGTATTAGAATGTTTATAATAGCATTATATGGAAAACCACCCAAATGTCCATTAACAGAATGGATTAAACATATTGTGATATAGTCATATAATGGAATGGAGCTATGAAAATGAACCAACCACAACTTCATGCAATGTAGATGAATAGCAAGACATAATGTTGAGCAAAGGAAACTAGACACAAAAAATTATACTGTGTAATTGTATGTATAAAATACATACATAATGTTTCTTTTCTTTATCTGGGTGCTGGTTACATGGGTGTATTTGGCTTCTGAAAAATTCATTGAGCCATCTACTTTTAATATGTGCCCTTCTCTGTATATATAATTTTCTTTAAAAAGGCAATTTTACACAAAAATAGTATACCAAAATGCTTGTCATAAGAAATTTAGAAACAGGTGACATATATAAAATCTAAAAGTGAAAACTAAGCATTCTTATACTACTTATTTGAATACTCAAATTTTCAACTCAACAGCCAAAACAAATTCCCGGATTCTTTGAAACAGAAGAGCAAAAGCCACACAACCCTATTCTCCTCCCCCATCCCCAAACTCTAATACCAGACTCAGAGGTATCTGGTCTTTCTGTCAGGAATTGCTGCTGCTGCTATATAATAGACCTAAAATAATCTCAGTACGGAACATTTGCCCATATGTTAGAAAATAAAGTAAGGCAGCTTAACATATATGTTTGCCATCTCCCCCTTTGCCTTCAAATTTCATAAACTTTTATTTGCTAATTATGAAAGCTTATTACCTAATTTAATAGAGAACTATTTTACTTCTCAATGAAGTTAAAAGAAAATATAATTAATTCCTTAATATCACTATCATACAAATAAAACTTCCTGATAATACGATAATAAACTAAACAATGTATCTCATTACCTCCCACTTAAATATTTTCCTTTATTTCTATACTGGAATCAACACATGATTACATTACTGTTTTTCTCATATTAAAAAGATACTTTAAGATATAAGCTAAAAGAATAAATTCATAAGTAAATAAGTAAGAAATAAGCTAAAAGAGACCATCTAAAGATTACAGAGTTCAATTTTCATTTGTGTAACAAATACTTATTCAGTGCTTACCAGGATCTGGAGATAAAGGAGTAAAATTAGCTAATTTCTGTGGTAAATGTAGCAGACTTACCCCTTTCTTTCCCACTCATATGATTTACAAATGAAACAAAACTATTTTTAATGAGTAACACATTATTTAAATATTAAGAACAATCTAGACGATACACAGTTAAAGTTCCATCTACTCCATTTTCCTCACCCATCCACACATAGGATTTAGATTTTGCATAACCTCCCAGATTTTCTTTTTGCAAATACAAGCAAATAGGAATATGTATTTTTATTTCCTTCCCCCTTTATGCAAAAAGTAATTTACCATACACTGTTTGAACTTTGCTCTTTTAAAACAACAACGTATGTTTCAAAATGTTCTAAATCTGCATATAGAAAATACCCTTTCTTTTTTTTTCACAGCTGTAGAGTTTTACATTGTATAGATGTGCCACAGTTCACATTAACCAGTACCCTACTGATAGACAGTAGGGGTGTTTCCAATCTTTTGTTACTGCAAAAATGCTACAGTGAAAACTCCTGTACATATAGTATTACATGAGTACACAAGTATATCTGTAATAAATTTCTGGAACTAATATACAGAGAAGTTTAAATGCATTGGTCTTTTCCTAGAAATTGCCAATTTGTCTTCTATGAGGGTTGTGTCATTTTGCACTTCCACCACTGATGCATCTCAGATGTATCCTAGGAAAACCTAATCCTCTCATTTGGCCTCTAAGATAATTTGTTCATAAGGCAATTGTCAACGATGTTCTAATTGCAAAAAACTACAGAAAGCTCTTTGTTTGTTTTACCCCTAATGCAGAATTAAAATCCGTTCACATAAATTAAAACAAAGGAATTTTCAAATTAAAAAAAAAAAACAAAAAAACACCTCACTGACATAAGAAATCATCATATTGATGCCTAATGTACTGGGATAGAAACTATCTATCTTTCCTCCCAATTATCTCCTGTCATCTAAAAACAAATATACTCTCCCATTCCAGCTTTTTTTTTTTAAAAATTAACATTTAGTGGTTTATAATTGGGTAAGCAGTCAAATGCATTTCACTTTGAAATGAATGTTTTCCTGAGGCATTTAAGTTTTCATGAAACCAAATCCATGTGACTTCTACATTGTCCTTTAAAAAGCTATAATTTCAAAGGTGGTTTAATTTTTATGACTGCCATTTTCAAATGGCAGTGTCAACTAATACACTGTTTTTATTTCAATGTCCATCCTATTAAATATTTTATAATTAGAAAATGCCCACTTAGGTCCACTGGACTTCCCATTTGAAGGAGTCCTTAAGCAAATTCAGTTTCAATATCACTGTTTTATAAGAAAATGTGTACACGATAATTTTAATCCCCCAAATAAGGATGCACCGGTATTTGTAATCTATGTTGCATTTCAATTGTTCAGAAACCAGCCATCAGGTTATCTCAGAACTCCGAAACAAAGTGGCGAATCTAGTTGATGAACCCAAAATAAATTTTAAAAAGCTGCCACACCTTCTGTGCCCTTAGTCAGTAGATGGCAGAACCATACTTAAGCTCTTACCCAAACAATGTTGATTTTAACATTAGAGTCAATATAATGAACAGAAAGCCAAGAAACAAGAATTACCTAACAAAGGTAAAACAAAACATCACATATCACAAGTAGCACATGGGACATAAAAGCCTATTAGTCTAGGACAATTTAGGAGAACAGTCCTATGCAGCAAAAGTCTCTAATCACATAAATTCTGTGAAGTGACTGATGTTTACAATGACAATTCTGAGCCATAAAAACAAACAAACAAACAAACAAACCCTTAAATTATACTCTTTTTGTACTGTTTAAGAAAACAGATGGGTAAACTTTAAATTTTAGAAACATTATGTAAAAATGTTCATACAAAAAAAGTTTTGGCACATAAAAGGATAAGATTCATTTATCTACAAAATAAACAGATGAGAAATATACTATTTGTTAATAATAGCCTAAGGAATGAGGGATTGCTCAAAATAAAATTCTCAAAATTAGGATATACTATAGCTGTCTTTTAGAAAATGATCTATGATAAAGTGTGGTAACATTTGGGGGGCTTCAAACATGGAACTC
Source organism: Panthera leo (assembly GCF_018350215.1). Lineage (NCBI taxonomy): Eukaryota > Metazoa > Chordata > Mammalia > Carnivora > Felidae > Panthera > Panthera leo. The sequence goes on from NC_056688.1 coordinate 85,685,640, forward strand.
TCTAGGCTAAGCCAATTCTTGGTGAATAGTCAAAAGAACATCTGATGATTTCTGAAAGCTAGTCAGGCAAATTTTCCACTTAAATGGCTGTACACACTCAAGAAGATATCCTGATTTCACTTTTTAGTTTGTTTTAAGTTGTGACTGCCAAGTAGACAGGTTGATCTGGTTTCTAGCTCCAACTTGCTACATGACCTTGTCCATGTGACTCAATCTCTCTAGCCTTCCTTAGTTTCTTCTTCAGTAAAGTGAAGAAGTTATACAAAATATGACACGATGGTTAACAGACTGAATGCACTAATAAAGTAAACCAAAGAGCTACTACCTTAAGTCTTAAATCTATTTCTTTACTATGTCTAAACATCTATATGTATACTATTTTGATACCATCACAAACTATATGCCACTTTACTGTACATCTAAGGCCTAGTGTAAAAGAAATTATAATCATTTCAGAATCTTTTCCAATGTTTATTATGTGTTACTCTCAGAATATAATAAATTTCTCATGTAATCATTTAAATTAATTTAAAATACCATATAATCAATTATCTTTAACCTGAAAATATATGACTTTTCCACTTCACACCGATAAAAAAACAACATATATGTAGAAGAACGCTCGTGGCAATGTCATTTATAATAGCCAAACACTATCCACCAACAACAGTATGAATGAATCCTGTCATAGTCATTCCAAAGGAATAATATATAATAATGAAAAGGAATGAATATTACATGCAACTATATAGATGATCTCCAAATCGTAATGCTAAGTAAAGGAAAAAAAAATGCATATGATTTCAGACAATGGTGCTCACCAACTGACCCACCCATATCCCATGCTGCCTGGGACCCCACTGAACACCCCACAGCCATTCCAGCATCATATGGTAGCAGGTAAGCACCAACCTGAAGGAAAGCACGAAGGCAGTCATAGTCACCAGTCTTAGGTAAGTATCTAATATGAGCTCTGAGTTTGGTCATAGGGTCCGGATCTCAGCTCCACTACCCCCAGCCACCTTTCTTTCTCTGTGATCAAAGGTGCCAGCTGCCAAGAACTGCTAGACAAGGTGATGGAGACCCTACAGCTGACAGGAATGCTAACACAGGTGCTAGAGGAGGATGGGACCTCCATGGAGAGCAAGGACTTCTTCCAGCTGCTGGAAGAAGACACAGGCCTGATGGTGCTGGAGTTTGGGGAAAGCTGGACCCCAGCAGAAATGGGTACTGTCATATGGGCTGGGCCAGAAGAACCCCAAGCACAGAAAGGACATCACCCTCATCACTTTCAGTGTATATAAGCAAAACCCTTGGGACTTCTTTGGCAGCCTGACATCAAAGCCACATTCTACAGGCTCTACTCCACAAGCTGACTCTAAAGGACTTGGCCCAAAGAAAGTACTCAGGGGAGCTCCTTCAGTTGGACCTCCATGTTGTCACAAGGCCTGGGCCACATGTTGCTGGGAATTTCCTCCATCATTCACCATTCAGTAGAGGAGGCTAAGCAGTGGCGGCAGCAGCAGCAACAGGGTGGCCTCCATCCCTGCTGAGAAGGAGCTCTGAGCTTCTGCTCCTAAACTTGTCCCAAGAAACACAACGTGTGCACTGTGACAGTATCAGGTTTGGGGTCCTGCAAACAGTGCACACTAGATAACTCACCTGTTTTCCCTCAAAGTCTCTGACCATATTGTGATAGGACCCATCAGCATTAATACCTTCCACCCCTAGCCTATACCCTTTCCTGAAGAATGCTGTCCCTTCCTAGCCATCTTTCCAGCCTCTCACTTACCATGAAAGGCCAAAGCCTGTCCCCAGGCATCCTGATCCCACTCTAATTGCTGCTACATCTAAATTTCTTAGAACCCCTCCTGTCCCTCAGCTCCCCAGGACACTAGAGCGAGTCCTCTTTGACTTTACATTGAGATCTCTAATTCTTTATACCCTTCTCCTCCTAAATAACAAAAACATTTCCAATAAAAATATTAAATTGGTTACAAAAAAATATGTGATTCCATAATGATTAAAAAGAGACAAAAAGTAAACATACTGCTGAGAAATACAGATAAAAATGATAAAAAATTATAGAGAGAATATATAAATAATTACCATGAAAATCAGGACATCGGTTACCTCTAAAGAAAAGGAAGATTACATTAAGAGTTTCTGGCCTGCCAGGAATGATCTACAATTACATGGTTGCCTGCTTTATATTTATTCTTTTTACTATACATTTATGTTTCTATATGATGGTATGTTTTATAATAAAAGGTTTAAAATGGTATATTTTCTGAAATAATATATTCTTATGGAGAAGGAAAAGAGTGTTCACGTTTTTTGCTAACAATTTCATTTTCTTGGTCTACATTTCTAATTTTTATTGCAATATTTTAATAATAAACAAATAAGTTACTATGCCTAATTCTCCACAACCCTAATTAAGAATAGATTTCATAGGCTTTCCCAATGCCTACAAAAAAAGTCCCATCCCCTGAAAGAGCATTAGTTATCCTATTAAATCTTTGCTTAGCTCAATGTTGTTTCTGTTACTTCTTTTCAATGAAATGTATGCTTACTTTAAAAAACATATACATTACATCCAAGTAATAATTTTATACAGGCTGCACTCCAAAAAACATCATATTTTATTTAGCTCATGGGTAGGAAGAAAAACACTCTTAACTGTCACACATTTTATATGGCTCCAATTTTGGGAGTCTGTGTATGCATACAGTGTGAGGATTTATGATAGGAAGGACATAGACATGACACTTGAGGTCCAACCCAATGTCACTCTGTGTAAGGCAAGTATGGTTCCCTGTGTGTACTAGAAAACATGGTAGCTGGATTACAGGATGGATACACAAAGCAAGTTGCACTTAAAGTCTACTGTACAAAGTGGAACATAGGAAGACTCATTCAAAAATAGATCCAATAATGCCTAATTTAAATTATACTGGAGCGATTTTAAATATTTCCTTTGGAAAAACAAAAAATACAGGGAATTAAAATTATTACAAAAAAGATAATAATGAAAAGAATAAAAATAAACTGACTTCATTTATAAACATTATATACACACAATTTAGGAAATCCTAAAAGGTCCATCATCTACAACCATCTTTCGATGTATCTTTGTTATAACTTTTAGATGCCACTCAACAAGTGGACAATGAAATTTAGAAACAAGACTACCAGCCCCTTCATCATACTCCAGATATCAACACAATCACGATGGTATCACCCATTTTAATACAGTTGCTTTTGTTGCATATTGTTGTTTTTCTATGAATGTAGCCAAGGAGTTCCTTCTTCAGTAGGTCCAGCTAACCAGTTATTTGCCCATCTATTAAGTGCCAACTTTAAAAAATTACAGTGTCCAGCAGGGAGCAGCATTACAACATTCATAAGACTTAACTTGAACATGAACCGGACAGAAGAAAAAGGGAAAAAAAAGAACCACTTACCATAGGTCTGTTCTACAATACATTCAATTTTTAGGGCAGGTGTAAGGCTTCCAGAAAAAAAAAAAAAAAAAAAAAAAAAAAACCACTTAAAGCATGTTCTCAAAGTATATATGGGTGATCCACGACTTCAGAATTCCTAAAGCAGGAAATAAAAATTATATTAGGTAAAGGATTCCCCCAGCCACGTTATGTAAAATTAGTATATGACTAAATGTCTCTCGTTTTTAAGGTACATATTCCTCTTAGTGGTTCAATGGGATTCTGAATTCAAATATATGATATACTTTGGATAAAATGATTAAAAAAGACCCAGAATATTAAAGTCCTTTATCCACTAGAAAATTTAAGCAGAAGAAAGTGGATGACATGATATATTAAACCAGAGAGAACAGTGGTCAAGGACTTAAAAGGGTTGACAACAGTTGATATACAATTCTAATATATCAAATTCTAAAGAATTGGCAAGTAACAGGATATAAGATTCATTTCTGCATGCCAGCATGAATATCTGAGGTTAATTTTACCAATGAAAAGGCAGCAGAGAAGTAGTGTATAATGTGGATATGTTAAAACTGATTATTCAAATATTTACTGAATACAAGCAATGCACGTGATAATTGCAGAAAAACTCTGTGACCAGTTAAAAATTTAGTGACAAATGAAAAACATACTATGTTTGATACTATCTTGGATGCCAAATCTGCCTAACAGCCAACTAAAATAGTTCCATGTCAGTTCTTATGACTGGAAAAAAAAAAGGGATTTTCCCATTATAAAATGAACTTTCAGTTATAAAATAAATAAGTCATGGGGATATAATATACAGTATGGTCAATAATATCGTAGTAACTTTGGTGACAGATAATAACTACACTTATCATTTCACAGTACATAAGAATATCAAATAGGTATGATATACACGTGAAACTGTATGTCAATCATACTTCAAAATGAAGTTTTGACTCCATTTTTATTTGAGATGTTAAAGTTTGCTTCATATGTGCTCACATGCAACAATTCAGTGTCTACGCTGAAATACAAATTTTTCCCATTGAAAGAAGATAACATGAATATTCATCTTGGAATATATATAATTTTATATAATTTATGTAATACACACTATCACATATCAATGTAATACTAATAAATAACATGTATTCAAAATTTAACAAGTAATATATAAAATGGTTTCTACTATTTTCTTCTGGCAAAATAACATGAAAACCTTAAGTATATGATACTAAGACTACAGTGACTCTCTATTATTTTAATGAAACCAAAAGAAACTGATATATTTTTATTAATCTTCTACACTTTACTATTAAGCTATTCATGGCATTATTTCTTATATTTTGTCCTCCTTACAGTCTTTCTCTTATCCTATATCTTGCCTTTGCTTTCTTTTATTTAATTTTTTTTTTTTAACGTTTATTTATTTTTGAGACAGAGAGAGACAGAGCATGAACGGGGGAGGGTCAGAGAGAGGGAGACACAGAATCTGAAACAGGCTCCAGGCTCTGAGCTGTCAGCACAGAGCCTGACGCGGGGCTCGAACTCACGGACCGCGAGATCATGACCTGAGCCGAAGTCGGCCGCTCAACCGACTGAGCCACCCAGGCGCCCCGCCTTTTCTTTCATACATTTCATTTTGGGGGCACCTGGGTGGCTCAGTTGGTTAAGCGTCCGACTTCAGCTCAGGTCACGATCTCGCAGTTGACGAGTTTGAGCCCCACGTCGGGCTTTGGTCTGACAGCTCAGAGCCTGGAGCCTGCTTCGGATTCTGTGTCTCCCTCGCTCTCTGCCCCTCCACCGCTCATGTTCTATGTCTCAAAAATAAATATAAACATTAAAAAAAAAAATTATTCATTTTTTGTGATATTTCCTTATTCCTACCAGTCCATCTTCTCTCTCTTTTCTAATACATTTGTTTCAATCTCAATTATTGTTTTCTCAAACTCCTCTCTTTATGACCCTACCAACTTTTTCCCTTTTATGTTAGGACACTTAAAAGTGAGTTTTTTCTGCAACAGTCTGCTTAAATTATACTCTTTCACCCTTTTATAGGCACTGTCCTAGATCTTAACAATATAACCTGATTGGAAACTCCATAAAATTATACTGTTGCTACTTATAGAAATATTTTTCCTCTGATTTATTTAAATATTTGAAGAATTCACTAAACATTTTGGAGTCAATCTCGAAACTGTGAAAAATGTCAAGGACATTTAATCTCACACACTCATTCCAATCAATGAGACCTCCACTATTCTAATAAAGAGGGGATTTAGGATGTTACTACATTAGTATGAACAGATACTGAGTAATAAACTTTTGTAAGTCAACAGAATTTTAGTGCTTTTTATTCATGTGTGTGCATGCACATGTGCATAATATCCTCATTAAAAAGCAAAGATACATGAAATAAACCCTTACTTCTAATATATATCGTCAAGTCTGAAAAGAATGATTTCCCTATTCAGCACTAATATGAGTATTAACATTAATGGTATTAGTACATTAAAAAATAATTTCATAATATCATAAATGTTGGTTTTTAAAATTATAATTAGATTATATAACACATTTATAATATAATTACCTAAAATGAGACTGCAGTGTGTCGAATAGTGTTCCTCCCTCCGCCCTAAATTCATGTCTACCAATAATCTTAGAATGTGACCTTACTGGGATGTAGGGTCTCTGTGGATATAACTAAGGTAAGGATCAATATGAGGTCATTCTAGATTAGGGTAGGCCCTAACTCCAATGTGAATGTTCTCATACAAGACAGAAAAGGACACAGAGAAACATGGAGAAAAGACAATGTGAAAATGGAGGCAAAGATTGGAGTTATGCTGCCACAAGACAAGGAGCAACAGGAGCCATAATAAACTAGAAGAAGCAAGGACGGATTCTCCCCTAGTGCCTTTGGGACAAACATGGCTCTGCTGACACCTTGATTTTGAACTTCTGGTTTCCAAGTAAATTTCTGTTGTTATAAGCCTCCAAGTTTGTGTTAATTTGTTATGGAAATCCTAGGAAATTAATACATATTTTGGTATTTAGAAGTGGAGTGTTGCTCTAACAGACACGTAAATATTAAAAAAGTTTGAAGAGAGCATTGGTAGATTGCCTTGATGAGACTGCCATAGAAATAGACATGTTAAGGAGATTCTGGTAAAGGTTCAGAAGGTAGTAGACAGAATGGCAGAGAAAACTATCATCTTAGAGAATACATATACTGGCAAGAACAGAATGTTAAAGAAATATGAACATTACAAGGACTCCTGGTAAAGTCTCAAGAAGGAAATGAGGGATATGTTATTCGACACTGGTGGAAAGGCAATCCCCATTATAAATTAGCAGAAAATCTGGCTGAAATGTGCTCTATTGAGTGAAAAGCAGAATGTTTAAGAATGAATTGTATATTTGGCTGAGGAGACTTCCAAAGTATTAAAGGTGTATTATAGTAAAATGTGAGAGAAAGAGAGAAGGAACTGTTAAGCAAAAAAGAAATCAGTACCAAATGACTTGGACAACTCTGAGGCTATCTAGATTACATAAGATGCTAACATCACAAATCATTAGGAAAATGCAAATCAAAACCACAATCAGATACCACTGCAAACTCACTAGGATGGCTATTATCCAAAAAACAAAAACCAACACAAGTTGCTAAGCACAGGGAGAAACTGGAACCCCTACGTACTGTTACTGAACACAAAATGGTCAGCCACTCTGGAAAACACTGTGGCAGTTCCTCACAAAGTGAGACTTACCATATGATCCAGCAAATTCCACTCCTAGGGATACACCTGAAGAAACTGATAGCAGGGACTCTAGCAGATATTTATACACCAATGTTCTTTTCAGTACTACTCATGATAGGCAAAAGGAAACAACCCAAGTGTATCAAAAAAAATGCATGAACAAAATGTGCTACACACATACAATGAAATACTATTCAACCATAAAAAGAAATGAAGTTCTGATGCATGATACAAGATGAATGAACTTTGAAAAACACTATGCTAAGTGAAAAACATTATGCAAGTGCTAATAAAGAATAATATATGATTCCATTTATATAAGGTACCTAGATATGCAAACTCATAGAGACAGAAAGTAGAATAAAAGTTACCAGAGGATGGAGGAATGGGAAGTTATTGCTCAATGGGGAAAGAGTTTCTGTTTGAGATGATGACAAAGTTTCAAAAATAGTGACAATGTTTATACAACACTGTAAATATACTTAGTGGCACTGAATAGTACCCTTAGAAAAAAATAAAATAGTGAATTTTATCACAAAAAGGATTTTTAGCAATATTTATTTTTGAGAGAGAGCGAGGGGCAGAGAGAGAGAGACAGAGAAGCAACTCCTCATCCATTCAAGTTTTATCATGAGATTGCAGCAATTCAGTTGCATCTTCAGGCTCCACTTCTAATTCTAGTTTTCTTGCTATTTCTACCACATCCATAGTCACTTTCTGAAGGTTTGAAACCTTCAAAGTCAACCATGAAGGCTGGAATTAACTTCTTCCAAACTCTTGTTAACGTTGACATTTTGACCTCTTCCCATGAATCATTAATGTTGTTAATGTCATCTAGAATGGCAAATCCTTTCCAGAAGGCTTTCAGTTTATTTTGCCCAGATCCATCAGAGGAATCACTATCTATTGCAGTTACAGCCTTATGAAATATATTTCTTAAATAATAAGGCTTGAAAGTTGAAATTACTCCTTGATCCATGGGGTGAAGAATGGATGCTGTGTTAGCAGGCATGAAAACATTCACCTCATTGTACGTCTTCATCAGAGCTCTGGGGTGACCAGATACATTGTCAATGAGCAGTAACACTTTGAAGGAATCTTTTTTTGTGAGAAAACCTTAAACTTAAAATATTCAGTAAACTATGTTGTAAATAAATGTGCTGTCACCCAGGGTTTGGTGTTCCCTTTACAGAGCACAGACTGAATAGATTTAGCATAATTCTTAAGGGCCCTAGATTTTCAGAATGATAAATAAGCACTGGCTTCAACTTCAAGTCGTCAGTCGCATTAGCCCCTAACAAGAGAATCAGCCTGTCCTTAGAAGCTTTGAGGCCAAGCACTGACTTCTCCTCTCTACCTATGAAAGTCCCAGATGGCATCTTCTTTCAATAGAAGGCTATTTTGTCTATGTCTATATTGAAAATCTAGTTTAGTGTGACCACCTTTGTTAATGATCTTAGCTAGATCTTCTCAATAGTGTTGCAGCTTCTACATGAGCTCTTGCTGCTTCACTACATACTTCTATGTTATAAAGACAGCTTCTTTCTTCAAACCTCACAAACCAACCTCTGCTAGCTTCAAGCTTCTTCTGAAGGTTCCTCATCTCTCTCAGCCTTCACAGAATTTCTATGCTCTGGAGAAACAAAGGGTCTTCTTGCAACTGAGATATAGTCTAAGGTTCCCTCTTTTTGCTTTTTGCTTTTTGCTTGTTACCAGCTGAGGGCATCTCTCATCTCCTTAAGGTTTCCTATATTCCTTATATTGACCCGGATTAGGCTTTCAGCATATCTTGGCTTTCAACATGCCTTCCTCTCTAAGCCATATCTGGCTTTTGATTTAAAGTAAGAGATGTAGGGACACCTCTCTCTCTCTCTCTCTCTCTCTCTCTCTCTAAAGTAAAATAAAATCTTTAAAAAAAATAAGTGAGAGATGTGGGATTTCCCTTTCACCTGAGTACTTAGAGGCCACTGTAGGGCTATTAACTGGCCTCATTTCATATTATGTCTCAGAGAATAGGGTGGCCCAAGGAGATTGAGAGATGGAAAATGGCTGGGACTAGGCAGAACACATGTAAGATTAATTGGTTAAATTCACTGTCTTATATGGGCACAATGTGTGATGTCCCAAACAATTATAATAGTACCATCAAAGGTCACTGATCACAGATCACCATAACAAATAATAATGAAAAAGGCTGAAATATTGTGAGAACTACCAAAATGTGAAACAGAGGCACAAAATGAGCAAATGCTGTTGGAAAAATGGTGCCAGTAGACTTTCTCATTGCAGGGTTGCCACAAGTCTCCAATTTGTAACAAATGCACTATCTGTGAAGCACAATAAAGTGAAATAAACCAAGGGATGCCTACAATACAAAATGGCCTTTACCTTTGTTTTTAACTTTCCATTTGGAGAATGAAAAATATAAAAAGTAAGACATGACATTAAAATTCTAAAGATTTTTTAAAATTTTAATCAACATCCATTACCCTACAGTTCTGCAGATTACCAATATAGACAGTCTTGATTGGGTTCTTTGCTCAGGGTATCACAAGGCCAAATATCAGGATTTCAGACTGAGCTCTTCTCTGGAGTCACTGAGGAGCAATCCACCACCAACCACTTCTAGGTTGCTGGCAGAACCCTGTTTCTTGCAACTGAGATATAGTCTAAGGTTCCCTCTTTTTGCTTGTTACCAGCTGAGGGCATCTCTCATCTCCTTAAGGTTTCCTATATTCCTTTTCCCATGCTGTCTTCATCTTCAGACCCAGCATGTTACAACTTCCTCTTCTGTTACCAGGTGGAGAATATTCTTTTTTTCCCCTGAAAGTCTCATGATTAGATCAGGCTCAACATGGTCAGTTTCCCCATCTTTAGGTCAACTGTGCCATGTGAAAACATAATTAGGGAAGTGACATCTAAGAACGTTCACATGTTCCAGGGCTTAGGGTGGGCCATCACTGGGAAGCCAAATTCAATCAGATTCTAAAGATTTTTAAAAGCAAATCTTTTATTAAATTACTAAAGATCTTGTTTCAGTGCTGGACAATCCTGATAAAAAAAGTTCTTTAATCTGAGTTGAAATTAAAATTTCTATGCTCTGGAGAAACAAAGGGTCTTATTTCCCTCTCACCAGATTAACACAGGCCTTAGGAAACTCAAAATTATTCATCTCTGGGTTAAATATATTGCACTTACTGTCTCAGTTGTTTCATATCACATTTTCTCACCATCATAGTCACTATGGATATATAACCCATTTTAGCAAGGGAAATATGCCTCATTTCTAGTGCTAATATTCATAAATTGGCTAAATAAAGAGCTACCTTTATGGAGGACACTGAGTTTGGATACAAGTGCAACTACTAAATAAGAGCATGGATTTTTGTCATCAGACAGCTCTGTTGTGAATCCTAGTTCTACCACTTAGTAGTTACAGGACTATGATGACTAATTTTGTGTGTCAACTTGACTGGACTATGGGGTACCAAAATATCTAGTCAAACAATATTCTGGGTGTTCCTGTGAGGGTGCTTCTGGAATAGATCAACATTTAGATTATCAGACTGAGTAAAGCAGTTTGCCATCGCTAACATGAGTATGCCTCAACCAATCCGTTGAAGGCCTGAATAGAATAATAGACTGACCCTCAGGCCAGTAAAAGGGGGTGAAAAGCATCAACATACTAGAGATTTTGAAGAATTTCTATAAGATATAATGTATGAAATCATAGTGATAGGTAGGTTAGGGTGGAAATGACAGAGTGGAGTAGTTCTGAAAGAGGTGGTAAGGCCTACAAAACATAAAAAGTACGCTGACCCCTGGCCAAGCACACACAAAGAATGTTTCAGGGAAGATAGGACTTTTTTTCTTGTGATTCCAAAGGGGTTGTGGGCTGAATCAACAGTTATGGAGATTAGCATACTTAAAAAAGGTAAAAACTTCCTGATATGGTGCCTGGAAACCTAGGGAAGAATCCTCCTTATCTGGTTATTAGAGAAGCGCCTGGCCTGTCTGCTTATTTATTCTGAGCAAAGCACACTAATAAGTAAATCCTACCTACCTACCAAAAAACTCCCCATAAATATTCTTTCCATTTAGGGTAAAGATTTGCTATGGAATCAAGAAAAAAACCTATTCCAATAATCTATATTATTCAACTGGTCATATATTAACATCATGGACATCCAAGGATCACCAACATTTAAGGAAACCACAAGAATGAAAAAGGCCCATGATGAAAAAAAGAACAAACAACTCTAGAGATAACAGGTAATTCGAGGGAAAAAGAAAGAAAAAGAATTCTAATTAACATCTTCAGAAAAACTGGATATTGTACCTACAAAACAAGAAGCGTATGAAAGAATAGAATTAAAAGAACAAAGAGTATAGTTTAAAGAAATTTAATAGAATGCCTATCCACCACCATCTCCCCCGCCCCCGCCCTGCAACATACAGAAAAACTTGAAAAGTTGGAACAAAAGTTGAAGAAATACAGAGTAATAACCCAGTGTGGGTGATAATTTCTTTCAAAATAGTACAGGAAAAGAGACTCCTCTGTCCTCTCCAACACACACACACACACGAGGAAAAAATAATGGAAAGGACCCAGACAATACAGAGCAGAAGAAAAAAATATATATATTACTAAGTACATCTTTGATCTAGAGTAGAAGTTGTCAAACTTGGGCCAACAAGCCAAATCCTGCCAGCACCACTTTAGCAATTAAGGTTTTACTGTAATACAGAATGCTTATATGTTTACATGTTCTCTGTGGCTGCTTTCCTACTAACTACAACAGCAGAGTTAAGTTGCAACAGGGACCATATGGTGTGCAAAGCCTAAAATATTTACCATTTGGTCTTTTACAGAAACATTTGTCGAATCTTGATCTATAGCTATGCTGTCCAATATAGTAGCAACTAGCCAAATGCAGTGTTTAAATTTAAATAATAAAATTAAAACTTCAGTTCCTCAGTCATGTCAACCACACTGTAAGTGCCCAACAGCCATATGTATTTAATGGTTATTGTACTGGACACTGTAGGCATAGAACATTTCCATCAACAGAAGAAATTCTGCTGGACATGGCTTATTTGGAAATTACTACAATAGATTACTAGAACTGTATTTTAATTATTGCTTTAAAAAGTACTATAGTGAAAAAATAAACATATAGGTAAGAGAAGCAGGAAGAAAGATTAAATTCAGAAAAAGATAAATTAATAATGTTAGAAATGGAAATCATTAATGCATAAACCTAAGATGTCATTCTATGAAAATACCTTTAATATATATATATATATATATATATATATATATATATATATATATATTTTTTTTTTTTTTTTTTTTTTTTTTTTTTTTTTAAATAATGCTTCAGGGGCACCTGGGTGGCTCAGTCAGTTAAGCATCCAACTTCAGCTCAGGTCATGTTCTCGCAGTCTGTGAGTTCAAGTCCCAGGTCAGGCTCTGGGCTGACAGCTCAGAGCCTGGAGCCTGCTTTGGATTCTGTGTCTCCATCTCTCTCTGCCCCTCCCCCACACATGCTCTGTGTCTCTCTCTGTCTCTCAAAAATGAATAAATATTACAATTTTCTTTAAAATAATGCTTCAAAGTTATTCAGAGAAAAGAAAATCCAAATATATAGCATTACAAATAAGTTAGTAAATGTCATCACAGATATAGAAGGGATTATAAAAGAATTCAATGTAGGGAATGCAAATAATGCTATCAAACTTGAAAGTAATAAAAAAAGTGTTTCCTAAGACAAAATAATTCAAAGAAAGGTAAAATATGGAACGAGTCATGAATAAAAAGTTTTAAAAAGTTGTATAATAGATGGCTCCAATTTAGTTCTGAGTTAACAAGGAAAATGTTTGCTACGAATTTTAATTTTCATCTTATACTGCAAGAAACTTCATATCCAGTATATAAAGTATAAACATATTTCATACCCAGACTCTTAAACTAGAAAACAGTAGTCAAAATAACATATTTCCCTCTGTTAACACTACTCATTGGGCCAAGAATTATATATTTCTTTAGAGGGGAGCTTTACTAGTCTTTGAGACCCTCCATGCAAAATCAGATATGATGTAAGAAGCTTCAAATAGAATGGTTTTAAATATGTGGCCTTTCCCTGGGTTTCCATAATTATTCATAGTGAAGATGAACTGATCACACCTCATCAGAAATGTCCAGGACAATTAGAACAACAAATGGGTTCAGATTAGCACAACAGTTTTATGCCTATGAGATTCCTCAAAGGTAACACACGAAAGGAGCACCTGGCACCAGTCACCAGTTGTTCAATTCCTTATTTGGGCTTTCTTGAAGAATAGTCCCAGTTTATCCTGCTCTAGAATTTCTTTTACTTTTATCACTGAAAATTGTTAGTGTTCTAGTGTTTACCACTAAAAATGTCTTGTTTACCTTTACAGATACATTTACTTGACAAATCTCCTTGAACTAAAACATGTTTACCTTCTGACACATTTACCCTACTACACTGAATATTCCAACATAGGAGTATACAATGGATTTTTAAATTTTAATTTTAAACTCCCCCAGTTTTCTGTTTATATTTAAATATCCACTAAAAGCGGGATGAACATAAGTACTCATGTGCTCTGGACAGTTCCAGATTATACCTGCTTTCCTTGCATCCAGTATAATGTGTTATTTTGGCATTCTTAAAATTTCCTAAAAAATTCATGGGTCAGTGAGGAAATCAAACCAAAAAAGTTGAAAATATATTGAAATAAATGCTTATGAAAACATAAAATATTAAAGTTGTAGGATGCAGCGAAAGCAGTATTTAGAGAAATTACACTCTTAACTATAAACAGTATATTAGAAAAGAAGAAAGGAAGAAAATCAATGAATTAAGCTTTTATCACAAGGGGGAAAACCAAAATCTCAGCAAATCAAAACCAATAAATGTAGAAAACAGATAAAAATAAAAAGCAGTAATTGACATAGTAAAAAGTGAACATAAAACAGAAAAAAAATTAAGCCCAAAAGTTGGATTTTTGGGAAAAGAATAAAAATGAAAAATCTCTAGCAATCCTAACTATGAAAAAAGGAAGAAACACAAATAATATTAGCAATTATAGTCATTAAAAACGTAGTAAGAACTGCTTCTAGTATGGTGAAGTACACTTATAACAAACTCTTCCCATAGATAACCATAAAAGCAAGACCAAATACAAAAACAATTATCTGAAGGCTCTACAGACTAAATAGAAGCCAAAAGATTTTGCTGACGAGTCAAAGTTGTAAAAGATTGTCACAAAGGTTTCTTATTTTTACAGATTTAGTTTCAGCACAATACAGTATAAGTAGTTAAAAAAGGAAAAAAGTCATCCTGAAAAACCTGAAGTATTGCAAACTAAGCAATGAAATGGGGAAGCCAGAAAAAAAATCTACCTAATCAATGTGATTTTACTTATTGAAAAAGTAATGATTCAATATAGCAGGGAAAGAACTGTCTTTTCAATAAATGGTAGTAGGTCAATAAACTATCTATATAGGAAAAACAAATACACCTTTACTCCTACCTAACACCGAAGGAAAAATAAAATCAATTCCAGCAGATTACAGAAGAAATATCTAGAAGAAACATTGAGATCATCTTTGAAATCCTGGAGTAGGCAAACAGCCATAAAATAAAAAATTGATACATCAGAATATATTCTGACTAAAAATGAAAGACAAAAACATGAAAAGGTAGGGCACTCGGCTGGCTCAATCTGTGGAGCATGCTACTCTTCATCTCGGCATTGTGAGTTAAAAGCCCCATGTTACGGGAAAAGATTACTTAAAAAATAAAATCTTAAAAAAAAAAAAGAAAGAAAAATATGAGGGGCACCTGGGTGACTCAGTCGATTAAGCATCTGACTTTGGCTCAGGTCATGATCTCACAGTCCATGAGTTCAAGCCCCATGTCTGGCTCTGTGCTGACAGCTGAGAGCCTGGAGCCTGCTTCAGATTCTGTGTCTCCTCTGTGCCCCTCCTCCACTCCAGCTTGGTCTCTCCCTCTCTCTCAAAAATAAATAAACATAAAAAAAAAAAAAAGAATATGAAAAGGGAAGTCACAGACTAAGAGAGGAAATTTGTAACACATTTATTCCAAACTGGACTTCTTTCCAAAATATAAAAAGAATCTAAAAATCTAGACAATCCAACAATACTTAAAAAAAAAAAAAAAAAAAATTAGCAAAGACATGACCAGACTCTTCACACAAGAAGTTTATCTAAATGGCCAATAAACATACAAACAGGTGCTCAACTTGATCAGTCAAAATCCAAATGACAATGTCATACCACAACCCTTTCAGAAAGGCTACAGTGAAAAGAAAATATTAAGTGTTGGTAAGGATGACAGGGAACTGAAATTCTCAAACATTCCTGGTAAGAGTGTAAATTGGTACAACCACGTTAGAAAAATATTTGGCCCCAAACAGCAAACTAGCCAAATCCCTTTCAACAGAATGAATAATGAATTGTGATATATTTACACAATACTACAATTTTTTTAATTTTTAATTTTTATTTAAAAAAAATTTTTTTACATATATTTTATTTTTGAAAGACATAGAGCGACAGAGTGCAACTGGGGTAGGGTAGGGGCAGAGAAGAGACAGGGGGACACAGAATCCGAAGCAGGCTCCAGGCTCTGAGCTGTTAGCACAGAGCCTAATGCAGGGCTCAAACTCACATACTGTGAGATCGTGACCTGAGCCGAAGTCGGACGCTTAACCAACTGAGCCACCCAGGTGCCCCAATTTTTTTTTTTTTTAAGTTTATTTGAGAGTAGCAAGCATGGTGGAGGGGCAGAGAAAGAGAGAGAGAGAGAGAGAGAGAGAGAGAGAGAGAAAATCCCAAGCAGGCTCTGCACTGACAGCACAGAGCCCAATTCAGGGATTGAATTTATATGAACCGTGAGATCATGACCTGAGCCAAAATCAAGAGTTGGATGCTGAGCCATCCAGGCATCCCTACACATCACTATAAAGCAATAAATAATCCACATCTGTACACATTAATAGCAATCATTTCACAAATACAGTGTTGAACAAAAGAAGTCAAATAGTGATAGCTTCATTTACATAAAGTACAAAAACAGGTAAAGCAAATCAGGACCATGGTTTCTTTGTGAATGTACTAAAAGGAAGCAAAAAGAGATTATATGGGGTTAAGAACTCACCCTGTGCACACATGATTTTGACATTTATTCATTCAATCATGCTGCCAGAACACCATCAGACCTTGTAGTAAGCCTCTACAAGATCTCTATTAATATGGTTTACCTTCATAGTCACAGTTGTAATATGAACCCTAAGTCTCAAAAACCCACTGAGGTATCCATTTCAGTCATAAGATGCTAGTTGCTTACCATGACCATTAAGTTTTCTGATATACCTTAAATAGGTTGCTACAGTTTTAGAACTGCACTCGAAGACTTCTCAGAATACCAACTTGTTGGAACCCTTGTGAAAATGGTCCTACTATGTGGCAACAAAAGTGATATAGACATTGCTTATGGAAACCTCAGATTGAAATTTTATACAGCTAATTTCATATTAAAGAAGTTTTAGGGTTACAATAAAATTGAGAGAAAAGTACAGAAATTTTCCATATACTCTTGACTCCACACATGTACAGCCTCCCCTATTATCAATATTAGTCACCAGAAAATAGCACATTTTTTTACCAAGGATGAACCTATATTGAGATATTATAATCACCCAAAGTCCACAGCTGATCTTAGGATTCACGTTTGGTGCTGTACATTTCTATGGGTTTGGACAAAAGTATAGTGACATATCCAACAATTATATGGAACATTTTCACTAAAAATCCCCTATGCTCTGTTTATTCATCTTTCCCCACCAAACACTTCTGACAACCACTGATCTTTTTATGGTCTGCACAGTTTTGCTTTTCCAGAATTTCATAGAGTTGGACTAGGTATGTAGCTCTTTCAAATTGGTTTCTTTCACTTAGTAATTTGCATTTAAGGTTCCTCCATGTCTTTTCATAGCTTGATAGCTCATTTGTTTTTACCACTGAATAATATTCCATCGTCCAGAATTTTATTCATCCATTCACTTAATGAAGGACATCTTGGTTGCTTCTAAGTTTTGGCAATTATGAATAAAGCTGCTATAAACAAACATCCATGTGCAAGTATGTATGTGGCTATTTTCAACTCCTTTGGATAAATGCCTAGGTGAATGACTGTTGGAGCATATGGTAAGAGCATGTTCAGTTTTGTAAGAAATCTCCAAATTATCTTCCAAAGTGGCTGTACAATTTTGATTTTCACCAGCAATGTATAAGAGTTCCTGTTGCTCCACATTCTCATCAGCACTTGGTGTTGTCAGTGTTTCAGATTTTGGCCACTTTAATAGGTATGCACTAATATCTCAACGTTGCTTAAATTTCCATTTCTCTGATGACATATGATGTGAAGCATCCTTTCATTTGCTTTTTGTCATTTGTATGTCTTCTTTGGTCAAGTGTATCATAAAGTTTTTGGCCCATTTTTAAATCTGGTTGTTTACTATAGAGTTTTTTTTTAAAGAGTTTATATATTCTGGATAACAATATTTTATCAGGTATATCATTTGCAAATATTTTCTTGAGTATGTAGCTTTTCTTCTCATTCCCTTGACATTGTCTCTCAAAGAGCAAGAGTTTTTAATTTTAATGAACTCAAGGTAATCAATTCCTTCTTTCATGGATATCTTTGGTTTCACATCTAAAAAAGTATCATATATGGGGCGCCTGGGTGGCGCAGTCGGTTAAGCGTCCGACTTCAGCCAGGTCACGATCTCGCGGTCGAGCCCCGCGTCAGGCTCTGGGCTGATGGCTCGGAGCCTGGAGCCTGTTTCCGATTCTGTGTCTCCCTCTCTCTCTGCCCCTCCCCCGTTCATGCTCTGTCTCTCTCTGTCCCAAAAATAAATAAAAAACGTTGAAAAAAAAAAATTAAAAAAAAAAAAAGTATCATATACCCAAGATTGTCTAGTTTTCTCCATGTTATCTTCTAGGAGTTCTATAGTTTTGCATTTTATGTTTAGATATGTGATCTAGTAGAGCTAATTTTTGTGAAGGATGTAAGGTCTGTGCCTAGATTCTAATTTTTCTTTGCTATTTATATGTTCTTCCAGCATCATCTGTTGAAAAGACTATCTTTGCTTCATTATATTACCTTCGCTCATTTGTCAAAGATCAGTTGATTGTAGTTATGTGAGTTTATTTCTGGGTACTCTATTCTGTTCCACTGATCTGTCTATTCTTTTGCCAATTCCACACTGTCTTAATTAGCGTGACTTTGCAGTAAATCTTGAAGTCATGTGGTTTCAGTCCTCCAATTTTGCTATTTGTGTTTGCTATTTTTGGTCTTTTGCCTCTTCATAAGAACTTTAAAATCAGTTTGTCAATATTCATAAAGTAATTTGCTGGGATTTTAATTTGGATTGCATTGAATCTAGAGATTAATTTGGGAAGAACCGACACCTTGACCTTGAGTTTCATACCCATTAACATGGAATATCTATTTTTTTTTGGTTTTTCTTCAATTTTATTCATCAAAGTTTTGTAGTTCTCCTCTTATAGATCTTATAAATATCTTTTTCAGATTTATGCCTAAGTACTTAATTTTTTTGGCTACTAATGTAAATTAGATTGTGTTTTCAATTTCCAATTCCACTCATTCATTGTTGGTATATAGGAGCTGATTTCATTTTGACAGCAAGGAGAGATGGCTTTAATGAGAATGTGTAGGTTGAAGTGAGATTTGAAGGATAAGTAGAAATTAACTAGTGGCCTTTAGGAGGAGGAAAACTTGTGGAGTACAGGAGAATGAATAAATGCTAGAGTAGAGAGAGTAAGGAAATTTACAGAATGATGTGCCTAAAGAGGCAAGTAGAGGGAACTACATGCAAGTGCTTAGTATTGTTTTTATATTATCAGATTTCTATTTAGAAAGGATTAGGATAGCTCTTGAATAAAGAATATACTGCAGGTGAACCATGATGAGGGCTATATGTCCCAGAATGGATTAGAAAGCTATGAAGAAGTAAACTCCATAGGTCTTGGCAATGTAATGGATACGGCAGAATGATGCTTGAAAGAGGACCTGAGTGGGGCACCTGGGTGGCTCAGTCAGTTAAGCGTCAGACTCTGATTTCGGCTCAGGTCATGATCTCACAGTTTGTGAGTTCGAGCCCTGCATGGGGCTCTTCACTGACATTGAGGAGTTTGCTTGGGATTCCCTCCCTTTCTCTCTCTCTGTCTCTCTGCCCCTCCCCTGCTTGCACTCTATCTCTCTCTCAAAATAAATAAACATTAAAAAAAAAAAAAAAAAAAAAAAAAGAGGACCAGAGTGTAAGTGAGGTTACTTGTCTTAGGCAACTAATTCCGTAAATGGTCCTATCATTTACAGAGATACAAAACACAAGAGAAAATTCATTCTTGGGCATTATGAGTTTGAGGTCCCACTAAGATTTTCAAGAAACAGGTAAAGTAAATACCTGAATTTATACTTCTGGAAGTCAGAGAAGCGTTCTGGACTATTTATGTTAATCATTGATATATAAATGGTAACTGAAGTCCTGGGACTGGATAAAAGTAAGAATATGGAATAAAAAGTCAAAATGGTCTTAAGGATTGCAAGATTTAATGGCAGAAAGGAGGGAAAAGAGCTTCTTTTCTTTTACACACCTTAGCCATCGAATTGTCCCTCCTCCTTTCAAAAACTGATCCTTCTCCTATGCTATGATTTCCATTCCTTGTATTTCATTCAGGTCCTTTGCTTTATCAGTTGTCTAGAATTATTTTCCAGTGTCTATTTTCTTTCTCTCTTTAACAAAACTCCTCCCTTAAACCTTTGTCACCTCCCTCTATCCCCCTTCATAGGAAAGCTTTCTAAAATGTAAAATGGTCTACTTTTACAGAATATTCATTTGCCATTCAATTCTAAATATAATTATTTTACTTTTAATTTTACTACTCCATCAAATCTTCCTTTAACAAAATCTGAGAAACATTATTACTAAATCAAATAAACACTTCCCAACTCTTACTTTACTTTCTGTTCCTCTGCCCACTTTTTATTTATTTATTTTACTTTTTTTTTTAATTTATTTTTGAGAGGCAGAGAGAGACAGAGTGTGAGCGGGGGAGGGCCAGAGAGAGAGAGGGAGACACAGAATCCGAAGCAGGCTCCAGGCTCCGAGCTGTCAGCACAGAGCCTGACATGGGGCTTGAACCCACGAACCGTGAGATCATGACCTGAGCCGAAGTTGGACACCCAACCAACTGAGCCACTCAGGCGCCCCAACTGCCCACTTTTTAAATGTTCACGTACCCCAAAGTTTATTCTTGGTTCTTTTTTCTTCTCATCTTAAAGTATATATTTCCTTGGTGACTTTATCCATTCCCTTGAGGTAAACTCCCAACATGTGCTAATTAATTTCAAATCTATATGTTTCATCTAGAGATCCCTCTGTCACATAACCCACGGTGTACTGGACATCTCTAGTTGGATACTACAAGGGTACCTCCAATTAAACATATTCAAAACAGGGGCATCTGGGTTGCTCAGTAGGTTAACCATCTGACTTCGGCTCAGGTCATGATCTCACCATTCCTGAGTTCAAGCCCCGCGTCGGGCTCTGTGCTGACAGCTCAGAGCCTGGGGCCTATTTCATTCAAGATTCTGTGTCTCACTCTCTGTCTCTGCACCCACCCCCCTCGTACTCTGTCTCTCTCTCTCAAAAATAAGCAAACATTAAAAAATTTTTAAACATATTCAAAACAGATTTTAAAAACTCATTTTATTATCTCCCATTCTGTACAACAACTAACATGAGAAGTACAAAATTCTGCTGTTTTCCTTTATTCTTGATCCTCTGTTATTCACAAACCCGTTCAAAGCAGAAACCTGTTAGTCATCTTTGATTCCTCCTGTCAACTTTCCTTGGTCATATCAATTCTACTCCTCATAGTAATCTCTAATTCATTTCATGTTTTTTATCCCAATCGATTCTCTTCTAGTATACTCTTAGCCAAAACACAATGAAATATGATCATCATGCTAACACTTTACTTAAAATTTTTAAGTGATTTCCCATTTCCCATTATTTTTACAAAAAATAAGAACCACAACCTTAAAAAAAAAATCAATTAGACCTTTGTCTAACTTCTCCAGTCTCTTCTTAGCACTCTGTATAAATCATGAGAACTAACCTGCACAGAAGCAATGGGTGCAGATTTATTGAAGAAAGTCTCTGCATTCTCTGTAATGGCTTTCATTGTCTATAATGCCCTTATCTCTTACACATCCTTCATCCACACAGGTTAAACTTCCTTTTCAGTAGAAACTTCCCACAGCCCCCCTCTCTCAGTCCAAGTTAGGTAACCTGCATTTGTCCTCCAAGGATTTATAATATACTTTACTATCCTATTTACCCACTTTCCTTCCACAACTCAAGGAGAAAAGAAACTATTCTTTCTCCTATAACCTGAATGCTTAGCCTACTGCCTGGGATTTAGTATGTGCTCAATAAACAATTGTTAATTAAGTTGTTATTAATCATTATTAACACCACACCTAAACATATTCTTTTAACTCTTCCCTTCCACAAATACCTCATTTATTCCAATGTTTTATACACAACTCTACATACTGGTAAATTCAAGATTTTGCTTTGAGGGCAAAAGTTTTGTCTTCATCAAAAAAAAAAATTAAGACAGATTAATTTATTCTATGATCATGTTATATGAAAGATACAGCCTCATTTCAAGAATGGCTTTGTGTGCATATATACGGCATGCTTTCCTAATTATAAAGTTGAAAAACAATTCTTCATTTCTAGTAATAAGATAAAGCATCATACCATTGCCTTTAAAAAACTAAAGGGTGAAGTAAATGGAGTAGAAAATAAGGGAATATGTAGTAAAGAAGCCCATAAACATTCAATATTAGTAGTATTTCAAAGTTTTCAGAGCAGCAAAAATATCCAAGAAGTTTCCATTTGATATTAGACTGCTTTGTTCCTTTTGTTTTGGCCTTCTTAGTACTTATTCACCACAGGAAAATATTAGCGCCAATTGTCCAATGTGTTCACTTCAACTGCTATGCTGTTTTCTACATGTTAATCTTGTATCCCCAAATGAGAACATTTTTACTTCAATAGGCCTAAAATGACATATTAGGTCTAAGCAGAAAGCAAGCACTCAACAGCTATTTATTGAATAATTTAGATTACAAATATATACTGATGAAAGAGTCTAAATGAAAGCATCTAAACCTTGATCAAGCTTTCCAGCTGATATATTATTAAAGAGTAAGGTGGTTTGTTTTGTAGTCTTAACATTTTACTTTAAAAACAAAAACAAAACCCACCAGCCACTATTTCACAATACTAACTGCAATTTATCAAACAGAACAGGCCAAAAAGTTTTAACAAGTCACTGCGATTTAAGACAATCCTATGGCAAGAATTTCAGTGAGGTTGGATATATTTTTAAAGTATCATAGATCACTGTCAAAACCAATAATCTAGTAATGCAGGCAAGATTTGGGAGTCTATTTTAGTTTAGTCATTTGTCAATCGTGAATACCTTAAAAATCACTCCTCTAACCAGCTCAGTTTTGAGAAAAATTTTAAATCCAAAGACACATCTCTAAATCACATCTTTTTTCAGCACATAAAATTCTAATAAAAAAGCTCTCAATTCAGAGTTCACAAATCACTAGAAAAAGAAAGTACATACACATCCAATACTCACCAGGTTGTTTTTTTTGGGGGGGGGGGGGGGGGGGGGAAGAGACTTAAAGTATTTTCTGTTATTTGCAGCTGCCTTAACAGCAAATGACAATTAAATGTGTGAACAAGGTTGTCAGAGTAACACTTGTCATTCACACTACTTATGGAAACGCGCCCCAAGACTTCCAGAAGCACTAATTAAAATTAACGAAAGCTTCTCACGGGGACTTGTCAGAGAAGTACATTTTGTCATTTGTTGTTTGAAACAGGAACACCAAATCGCCTCAAAGCTCAAGAGTTTTCCCCTTAAGGTCTAAATCCAACCCACCTCCCTGGCATCGGCACTGATGAACTGAGCCCAGATGCTGAGCAAGCAACTCATTAAGAGTTCCAATTCCAATTTCTTCAATGTAACACAACCATCCCAAGAAAGAAAAAAAAGAAAGAAAAAGGAAAAAAACAATCCTGATGTTAAAGGCGGTATGAATTTTCTTTCAGAAATCAGAAGAGAAAGAGGCGAGGGAAAATATCTTTTCTCTTTACCAAGGAGCGGTGAAAGGTGCAATTTCCCACTGGTAGTTTCTAGATATATCGCTCCTCTACTAGCCTTTTCTTTAACTCAGAGAGAATACTCAAAACGAGAAAAATTTTGAACACGACCCACCTCTATCCCCAAAGAACCAAGGTAGACTCACCCAGGACTCAGGTGGGCCTTTCTCACCTGGGCCCCAGAAAAGTCCGCCGTCCCCACGTAGAGCTCACTTTTCAGCAATCCTCCTTGCGATTGGTTGACTGGAAAGAGAAATCTCAATCCTATTGGCCACGAGAGCCGTAATACTGGGCAAGGAGGCGGGAGTTTGGGACTGGCTCTGACAGGCCCGCTGCTTGAGTTCCCAGAGTTCCTATTGGGTCAACGCGGGAAGCTCCAAGATGGCGGCAGTGGCGACTTGCGGCACCGGCGCTGGGAGTACTGGATCTATGGTGGCGGCAGGCGGCAAGAACAACGTCACCAGTTTCCAGAGGAGGGGTCCTAGAGCCAGCGGTTCTGACAGCAGCTATTCTCGACTGGTGTCCATCGCGGGCACACGACCGTCGGTACGGAATGGACAGCTGCTGGTATCAACTGGGCTCCCAGCCCTGGACCAGCTCTTAGGTCGGTTCAGAACGGAGATTTGGGTTTAGGGAGGGCACCTGCCGGGGAAGCCGCCCTAACCTCACGTCTCTCTCTCCCCCTCAGCCTTCGGACGTGGAGAGGATAGTCCGGTCTGATAGTGACGGAGGGGAGGAAGGGTTACACTGAGACTTCTAAATGCTGTTACTGCTCCCACTTTCTACTGTGGTTCTGGCCCACCAACCTTTTTTAGGTTACGACGGGATCCCTACATGTTTTTTGTTTGTTTGTTTTCTTGAAATGCTGCCTAATAAGGGGGAATCATTAATACTTGGGGACGGTTTGGCCTTCATCTCTAGGATCCCCTCCTGGCCTCTGATTGCACCCTTCTGTCAACCCTAGGTAGTTCGTGGTTTGGCCTAACCTACAAAAGTTTGTATCATTGTGAGAGATGAGCTTCATTTGAAAATGCTGGGGAAAAAAAAAAAAAAGTAACTTCCCTTCTTTCACCGCCAGGCTGCTTATCTCCTGGTTCTGAATCTTTAAACAAACTGGACTGGCTTTTAAGGGAATGGATGTTAAAGGCTTATGTGGATTCAAAGGAGTTAAATCCTGTTGTTGATATTGACGGTCATACTAGTGTCTGCGTTAAATATATGTATATAAATTTTTGTTAATTTTTTTCTCTATATATTTTGCCTCCCAGAGTTAAACTCCAAAGATACGTTTAAGGTTAATTCATATTTTAATGAGAAAAATCCAGTTCTTAGGTCTTCCTGTAAAATCTGTAATTTTTCATGAGAAGCCTACTGAAGAGTAGCTTGTTTCATAACTATTATGTTGCAGAGATTGACCACATTAGATTGGTAGGACAGAGCTGCTGTGTTAAGAGCTTGTAAATTAGTTAATACCTGTTAGAATGTTTCTTCATTAAAATTGGTCTATGTTTATATTTCATAACTTCTATATAGTATGTGATATGTGTCAGTTAAATCTTGTACACTTTCATAAAATATTATAAATGACGTTGCTGGTTCTTGTACTTCACTTGACATTTCTCTATTTTTTACCCTTCAAGGTACACTTTTCAGGTAGGTTTAGTGCAAAGGAAATTGACAAGGCAAGCAAACTGTGAGAAAGAGTGTGGCTTCTTGTCTCTGTTATTTCACGTCCTTAACTGGATCCTGGTTATTTCTACATAAATTTAAGTATTTTCACTTAATTGTTTTAAGTCCGTTGCCTTCCTCAATTTCATGGTACTAAAAACAAATGATTCAAAATATCTAGTTAGCAAATATTTATCTCACCTTTTTCCCTGGTGAATTTTACCTGGTGTTGTCCTATATTTGAACTGAAAGCTTGAAAGCTGTTCTTAGTCCTTGCCTTTTTTTTTTTTTTTTTTTTTTTAAATTCAGTGGAGATCTGTAACTTCATTCACTTGATCCTGAAGCTATTCAAACAAAAAGGTCACATTTCTGACATTATACCTTCAGTTTCTCATTAGAATAACAAAATGCCTAGCACAGTTCCTGGCATATAGTTGATTCTCATTAAGGTCTTGACTGAAAGAAAAATAATGCGTTAAAAAAAAAAAAAAATACCTGGACAAGAGATTCTGAAACATGTAGGTTGAGTTATGTGTTTGAGCTCTAAAAACAGACACAAATGCAGTGATGTGAACAGAGTCATAAAACTAGAGACCGTCTATCTAGGCTGATCTTTGGGCTTCAAATTTAGTGTTCACTATGCTACAGCTGTCTCAAATTTTTGAGAACTCTTAAGTGGCTTTAAGCATTCATCAAACCTAAGACTAATGATTTAAGTATGTGTCTTAAAGCACCCACCAAAAAGTTAACCCAAAGCACCTTCCTTATGTGTTTCTACAATGATATAAACTTGAACTATAATTTAAAAATCTTCCAGATTTGCTTGAGGGAGACCCTAGTATTTGACTGTAATAAGCTTATGCTGAAAATTGGTGTTCATTAAGATAATTGAAATAGGTATCAGTTTTTGGATATTTTGAAATATATTTTGCATGTATACAGTTAATTCTCAAAGAGCACAGAAGTTGAAGAGGTTGTTATTATAGAAGTTAGTACATTTGGAATAATAAATATGTCTAGAAGTATTTTGTTAACTTCTTAATGGCGTTTTTGTATTTTGATTTTTTTATTTTGTATAGCTCTGTAGAGCAAATCCATTACATTTGTTTTACATTAAAATATTATTTGGAAGTGAAACATTTGGCTGCTTATGTGTATATACATAAATATAAGTAATTAGATTATATTGTTATTCTAAAATATTATTTGACTCAGATTGTGACAAGCCTAATATAACCGTATTGTGACAAAATATAATGATAGTAGGATGTTATGATACCAGAATGGTGAAACTGTGCTATAACATTGTATTTATTGCCTAAATGTATTTTGTGGTTACTGTGTAACAAGTAAATATTGTATTGTCACTGCCATGCAGTGCAGTGATTTTTACTACTGCCACTGTGATGTCAATGTAATTTTAAGCATAGATGCAAAATATATTTAAATGTATATTGGAATATATTACACAGGCAAATTGAATGTTGGTCTTTTGAACATACGCTGATATTTCTATTCATATTCCCAAGTGCTTTATAAATTTGAGGATTCCCCGTATCAACATCTTTTAAATGTGATCTAATCATATTAAATACTTTTGTTATGACAACTTAAATTTTGTTAGATATTGACATACATTTTCCAACTTGGCCACATTGAAATTTTTTCAAATTCTAAGATTTCCTAACCCAGGCTCCCAGCCTTGCCTTTCCAGGACATTTATGTTGTTATACGAGGACACTATATGTAAATATTTCATTTTTCTTCTTCTGAAGATTGCCAAAAAGTTTACAGTAGGTGAAGGATTCTGGCAGGATTTCTTTTTTTCTAGAATAAAAAATATAGCTCATCCTAGGATCATATTGTCTAACCTGGAGGAATTTTCCCCAATCCCATCCTTCAAAAGGATACTTGAAGAAAGAGTGATTTCCCAGGTTTGACTGGCTTAAAATTTATGTGCTGTTTGGAACTTACTTAGTTTTGACAGTCAAGTGAATAGAAGATAGGGATTTGGGATAAATAATTGTTCAGGAAGAACACTCCAAAGAAGCCTGATGGTTGCTGCCATTTTCAACACTAATGTCAAAAAGTAAAAATACTGGTGGGCTTATTTCCTTTGCACCACAGTGTCTTAATATAGAGTGTGAAATGTACTTTGAGTTTGGACTGTATATTAAAAATAATCCTGGTTATGATAGTTTAGCAACTGATATCTGTACATTTAAGGGAAATGTAGCTTATTCCTTTGTATTGTTATATAAAATTGTTTCATATAATTTAAACTACAGAACCATTCTCACTGTTAGTAGCTTTTTCTATTTTGTTTCCCATATTTGCCCAGCTAATAGTTTTGATAATCAAGAATTGTCAGGATATTTACTACCTCCTAGTGACAGATGAAAAAGTTGAATTGTTAACAAAATAAACTGCAATTTAATTTGAGGTATGGCATTAAGTAGTTAAGGACATTGCTATGAACCAAGGAAAGAATATGAACTTTTTGTGCATTGTATTTTCCCTAAAATGACCTTCTATGATTTTATACAAAACTATTCCTTTATAGAAGATACTAGAAAGAACTGATATAAATCGTTGTCTTTCCTGACTTTTTGTTCTGTTCCCTTTTACTTCCTGTAACTGAAAAAAGGAGATGTCTTTGTAAGATTTCACTTCTGGGCCTTCTTGTCCCAATATATTAATTTGACCTTGCTTACCCAGAATTTATAGCTTAATTAGAGATTTGTTTTGGGAAGTGTATGGGGATTGAATTTTCTACCTTTAAAATCATTTTCTGGGGTCCCTGGCGAGCTCAGTTGGTAGAGCATGTGACTTTTGATCTCAGGGTTGTGAGTTCAAGCCCCACATTGGACATGGAGCCTACTTAAAAAAAAAAAAAAAAAATTGTAGGAGTGCCTGGGTGGCTCAGTCGGTTAAGCATAGACTCTTGATTTCTGCTCAGGTCTTGATCTCAAGGTTGGTGGGATTGAGACCTATATGGGGCTTCACACTGTCAGAGCCTGCTTGGAATTCTCTCTTCCTACTACTCCCCCACACATGCACATGCCCTCAAAATAAATAGACATTTAAAAAACAAAAGTTATAAAAATTAAAATTTTAAATCATTTGCTAATTATTCACATGAATAAAAAACAACGTATTTTAAAAATCATAAAATTTCAAGATAATTGTCAAGATCTTAAATTTTCTGGTAATGTTTTCTAAAGTATTAGATTTTTTCCTAGTTTTAAGACAAAATGCTGTGTCATTTTTAAAATTTAAAACCTTGAAATTAACACTGTAAAAGAATCCTCAAGCTTTCAAACTCATTATCTTACATGTTAATAAACTATTCTACCTGTATTTTTAGTAAGCTGGAAATACATAGACTTATTAAGGAAATCCATAAGTAAAACCAAGAGTTTATTTGCTTAGTGACTTCAATGTGATGATTGCTCTGAGATCTGATTAAAAGAGAGAGGAGGCAATAAACAAGACCATTTCACTCCTTATGTTTCATCACAGAAATAAGATGATTGCTTCCTTCCTGTTACTTACCTGTCAAACATTTTAGTGAACTATTGGGAAAAGATAGTCTATTTTAATTGGGAACTATTAATGTGAAATCTGTGTTCCTTTTCAAATAAAATTACTAATGGATATTTGCATTTAAACATATAGTAAAACGAGCTTTGGTTCAATGTAGCATGTCAAGATAGCCTGTCATGGTTGGTTGCTTAAGCTTTGGATTTTTTGATGAAGGCATAGCTACAAACTTGCTCAAACTTACGTCAGAACCTCAGTGTATCAAGTGAGGTATATCAAAATACCTTATATAAACAGGTATTTTAGGGAAATGTAAGGTCTTGTCACACTGAAATTTGGAAGAACAGAGGAACATTGCTGCTATATGTGTGTGTATATGTCCATATCAAATCCTTTCACCTCATACACACACAATAAAAGTTTGAATTTTAAAACAGTAATAAGGTGGCTTCATCTTATTACCCATAACCAACCTTCAAAATGACCAAACTTTACCTGAGCCCTCCAAATTTGAATCTAGTAAATTTACATAATAGAACCCTTTAGAAAAAAAAAATTACCTTTTTAAAACAACTTTTTTTTTTAATTTTAGAGAGACAGAACGTGAGTTGGGGAGAGAAGCAGAGAGAGAGAGAGAGAGAAAATCTTGAGCAGGACCCACGCCCATGGTGGAGCCCAGTGCAGGGCTCAATCTCAGGACCCTGAGGTCATGACTTGAGCCGAAATCCAGAGTTGGATGCTTAACCGACTAAGCCACCCAGGGGCCCCAAAACTTCCTTTTTGTAAGAGAAGTTCTGATAGTATATTAAGATAATTGGTTAAAGTCATTAAAATGTCCTCATTTTATGTTGTTTTAAGTAATGTTCAAAATTTCCAAACATAGAATTTTAATATACATGAGATTTTAAGATTTAATTGGGTGGCATTTCCTGAATTGTCAGAAACAGTGGATTACTTGAATCATTCTTACAGAAAATTGCCTTCTTAGCATACACTCATTTGTGATGCTTTGTATAATGCTTTGCTTAACTAATTCATCAATGGGAAGTATTCTTACTAAGTCTTATTACTATAGTGATCACTATCACATAATGAGAAATCTTTAGTGATTTGTTTTAATTAGAAAATAATGGCCAGAATGGTAACAGCTATTGCTGAATACCTCTCTGAGCCAGACACTTGAGAACTAGGTATCACTTCATTTACTCAGGAAACTGTTCCTTGATCTGTTCTTATCACACTGTGAATAACATTCACACACAAAAAAAATCTTTAATTCTATAACTATTCCAATTGTATACCTTACATAAATTCTTACTTTGAGGTGACATGAATGTAGACCCAGGGATGTTTAGGTTAGAAACCTAAATCTTTCCTATAAGAAATAAGTTATGGAAAGAAAAGCAGCTAACTTTTATAGTATCTCCTCTAGACTAGACTGCAGTCTGCTATATCCATCTATTCATCTTAAATATACACACAATGATGATTAGTATACAAATGCTTGTTTTTTCATGTACGGGAAAGTACAGAAATAAGCAATTAGAAAGTAAAATGCTCCACATGGATCAAAACATCAGTGGTAGTCTAGATGTAGCACAAACTTTGTAAAAGTAAACATTGAGCCTAATCTTAGAGAAGATCTTTTGTTTCTCCGATCCTTCATGGTTGTTAACCTGTATATTTCAATTTACGTGAAACTTTTATTTGGAACAACATTTGAAGTTATCCTATGTAGTCTGGTGTGACTTCAAATGCTGTCATGAAAGAACATATCTAAATGTGAAATTAAAATATAGATTTAGTCTATAACAAATCCTTCTAAACATAAAAATGTATAGATTACTACTTTCTTCTTTTTAAAATCTTCTTAACAACTTGAAATGTTCTACCTATAGTCATCAAGTCACCAAAGTCACCAAGTGTTGCATTGTATCATATGTTCATGTATTTGACCAAATTTCACATTCGTTGAAACATAACATTTATGCATATTTGCAAGGTCAAAATGTAAACACTATCAAGGGAACTTTTCATACTAAGTTTTTCTATATAATGTTTGCCACTACAAAATTTGTTGGGGGAAGAGTTCTTTATTGGTATTCTGTTTCTTTCCCAGTTTTATGCACCAAAACCAAAAAACACATGTAGGATTGACTTCAATTGTCCACCAGTTTTGACTAGTTTCTTTTTTAATTACTTGAAATATATTTCATTCTTTGAAATACACATTTTATTCTTTGTAAGTGAATTTGCTAGTATAATTTGTAACATTAATTGCAAATAGTGATACTTTTACAAATATTTTTACCAATGTTTCACAAGATATTTGTACTCAAATGTCTTTTTACTGTAGTTCTAGTCTCCTAAAATTTGATTTTAAATTGATTTTTGATGAAATCCCTATTTAAGTTCTATGCTCAGGATCATATTACCCTAATTCAGATATTCAAAACAACATTTCCTTCAAGTATTAAAAATGTATTTTATGATTGTGACCTTTTTGTTTGAAATACAAAAGTATTGTTCATTTTAAATTCTAAATGTATTTAAGAGTATGCACAGTCTTTGCGTATATTATTCATAATGAAAAAAATTAGCTTAATTATCAGGGTTATTTTCCCCCAAGGCTTACTAAATGTGAGGGTAAATAATAAAGTGGAATTTCTATTATAATAACCTTTCTTTTTTATGTTGTACTTCTGTAGTATTAAGTTACTGTGAACATTTAGGTCTCGGCTATTGAGTTAATTTATTAACAAGTGCTAAATATAACATTACTGGAACATGTAACTGCAGTTATATTGAATGCTACATGGTCCAATCACTGGAGAAAGGAGGATAGTACAGTATATTATGAAAGTAATTGTAATGTGTAGTGTGTAATTACATATAATATGTAATTATTTCATAATAGCACCTTAAAGTATTGCAAAGGTAATTAAAATGTTGTTCTCATCTGCAATTTTAAAGTTACTGAAGTAGCAGTTCTTGATAAAGCTTAACTTTTATGCTAAAGATAATGTGTATAAAAAGGTAGCTAGATTAATTTTCTTCTTTGTTTTGTTTCACTTCCAGGTGGAGGTTTGGCCGTCGGAACAGTTCTTCTAATTGGTTAGTATGGCATACACACTTTGTTCTTCCTAATCAGAGTTTTGTGTTGTGCATAATGATTTTATGGGTTTGCGTATTCTGATATTAAATATATCACTTTCTATAAGAATTAAGGTAAATTAGAGAGGAAATGCCTTAAGTTTTAATTTAAATTCAAATGTTGATCTGAACTTGAAATAAATGAAGCAAGTATATCTGACAATATAGCTCTTATAATTTAAAAATGTTCACAGTGCATTGTCCTCCATTTTTTTAAAAAAAAGCTAAGATCATTGCCAATTGTTTTTTTGTTTTGTTTTGTTTTGTTTTGGAGAATCTCTGTATTTGTATTTACAGTGGAATTAAAACAGTTGATTAGTTTGAGAAGTTGATGTACCAATAAGTCCATTGTATATATATCATACATTTTTATCATTTTCTTCTTATTGAAAGAAAAGTAACAGACCAATAAATCATATTTTGTTCATCTTTAAGCACCAATGGTTCTTATTGAATTATACATACATAATCCCATTTGCCTTATTGTTTAGTTTAGATCATAGAATCTTGGAATTGAAATAAACCTTGGCAGTTACGTAGTCAAAGCTCCCATCTAGCTACAAATCACTTTTCCATCTAGACACAAATCACTTTTCCATCATCCTTGACAGTAGCAAACACCATTTGAATATAGATTATATAGTTTAAAGGGCTCATTACTTCACAAAAGAATGCATTCTTTTTTTTTCAATATATGAAATTTATTGTCAAATTGGTTTCCATACAACACCCAGTGCTCATCCCAAAAGGTGCCCTCCTCGATACCCATCCCCCACCCTCCCCCCCCCCCCCACCCCCCATCAACCCTCAGTTTGTTCTCAGTTTTTAACAGTCTCTTATGCTTTGGCTCTCTCCCACTCTAACCTCTTTTTTTTTTTTTTTTTTTTTTTTTTTTCCTTCCCCTCCCCCATGGGTTTCTGTTGTGTTTCTCAGGATCCACATAAGAGTGAAACCATATGGTATCTGTCTTTCTCTGTATGGCTTATTTCACTTAGCATCACACTCTCCAGTTCCATCCATGTTGCTACAAAGGGCCATATTTCATTCTTTCTCATTGCCACGTAGTACTCCATTGTGTATATAAACCACAATTTCTTTATCCATTCATCAGTTGATGGACATTTAGGCTCTTTCCATAATTTGGCTATTGTTGAGAGTGCTGCTATAAACATTGGGGTACAAGTGCCCCTATGCATCAGTACTCCTGTATCCCTTGGGTAAATTCCTAGCAGTGCTATTGCTGGGTCATAGGGTAGGTCTATTTTTAATTTTCTGAGGAACCTCCACACTGTTTTCCAGAGCGGCTGCACCAATTTGCATTCCCACCAACAGTGTAAGAGGGTTCCCGTTTCTCCACATCCTCTCCAGCATCTATAGTCTTCTGATTTGTTCATTTTGGCCACTCTGGCGTGAGGTGATATCTGAGTGTGGTTTTGATTTGTATTTCCCTGATGAGGAGCGACGTTGAGCATCTTTTAATGTGCCTGTTGGCCATCCGGTTGTCTTCTTTAGAGAAGTGTCTATTCATGTTTTCTGCCCATTTCTTCACTGGGTTATTTGTTTTTCGGGTGTGGAGTTTGGTGAGCTCTTTATAGATTTTGGATACTAGCGCTTTGTCTGATATGTCATTTGCAAATATCTTTTCCCATTCCGTTGGTTGCTTTTTAGTTCTGTTGGTTGTTTCCTTTGCTGTGCAGAAGCTTTTTATCTCAAAAGAATACATTCTTGTTGAAAATGCTATAATGTTTTAGAAAGTTCTTCATATTAATGTTGAACCCGTATAATTTAACAGATTTGTTGTTCCTAATTTTGTCCTCTGGCATAATACAGAATTAATTTATGTACTTTTTCATGTGACACTCTTAAAATACTTGAAAGTAACTATTTTATCGCCTCAGATCTTCTCTCAATGAAATAGACAGTTTCTTAATCTGCTTTTTATGTGTTGTAGTTTTCATTCCTCAGTCTCCTGGTATGTTCTTTTGTCGCACCTTTCAGTCAGCACCATCTCTTCAACTATGCTCAGAACTGAATACAATATTCCAAATTTAGTGTGACCTATATTCAGCACATTGAGACTATCAAATGTGATAATCCAGATAGAATTATTATTTCTAGGCCCAATAAAGTTGCTTTATATTCATTGGCTTCTCTTAAGGTAGCAATGAAATGTGTTAAGTATTTTAGAAAACTCTGCTCCAGGAATGACTAAAAATGCAAAATGGTTGTGGGGCGCCTGGGTGGCTCAGTCGGTTAAACATCCGACTTTGGCTCAGGTCATGATCTTGCAGTTCACAAGTTCAAGCCCCACGTCAGGCTCTGTGCTGACAGCTCAGAGCCTGGAGCCTGCTTCAAATTCTGTCTCCCTCTGTCTCTGCCCTTCCCCTGTTCGTGCTGTATCTCTGTCTGTCTGTCTCTCTCTCAAAAATAAATAAACATTAAGCAATTAAAAAAAAAAAAAAGACAAAACAGTGGTGTGTAAAATTTGCTACATACATAAGCATTTCTCTAATAAATGAAGCTCAATCTGGAAATCCCTATCTCTGCTGGATAATTGAAAAGTAGTAATAATAATAGTGGAGCTGCCCTTTATTTAAGTCTCACTCTGGGTAATGTATTGTGGTAAATGTTTTATACACAATTTTTCCCTTAATATAACAATCTTATAAGATACTACATGTAATCCATATTATCCCCATTTTATATTTTAAGAAATAAGATTCAGAGGAGTGAAGTAACTTTCCCATTATCACATAGTTAGTGAGAGAACTAGGATTCGAAATCTGGTATGACTAAAAAGTTCATATTTTTTGTAACTGTGCTATGTAGCTTTTTTAATGCTTCATTTAATGATCACAAACACTAAAATAGGAGTTTTATGCCTTTTTTTAGAATAAAGTATTAAATAGTTAAAGAAAGCCTACATTTGTGTGGGCTTTTTCTTTTAGTAAATTTTCAAATTTCTAAACTTGAAAGAGTCCTTCTTTAATTATTCACAATAAGGATACAGGTTGCAGCCGTGCCAAAATTCTTTGTTTTAAGAGAACAAGTTGGTGGTTGCCAGAAGAGAGAATGGTGGGGAGATGAGTAAAATGGGTGAATGGGAGTGGGAGGTACAGGCATCTGGTTATGGAATGCATACATCACAAGGATGAAAGGCAGAGCATAAAGATTCCAGTTGATGGTATTATAATAGTGTTATATGATGAGAGATCATAACCATACTTCTGGTGAACATAGCATAAGGTATAGAGTTGTCGAATCACTATATTGTATTCCTCGAAACTAATGTAACATTGTGTGTCAACTAAACTTCAATTAAAAATATAGTAAAATAAAATTTTTTAAAAAAGAAAAAACTCTTATTTTACATTATCAGCATTTCTTCATGCCAGTCTGAAGTTTTATGTCCATCATAATAAAACAATATACAGAGAATATTATTTAAGATTTGTTTCAGATATGCAATATTTGTTAAAAATTGGCCTGTATAGTTACAGCTTATTGCTATCTAAAATATATTAATTTTTAAAGTTTTTTAAGTTTACTTATTTTGAGAGAGAGAGAGTAGGGGAGGGGCAGAGAGAGAATGAGAAAGAGAGAATCCCAAGCAGGCTCTGCACTGCCAGATCATGACCTGAGCTGAGATCAAGAATCAGATGCTTAACCAACTGAACCAACCAGGTGCCCCTAAAATATATTAATTTTTAAAAATCATGCCATTGAGTCATTTTGGTCCTGTGTTCAGTCATCATATTTAACACAACCATTAGTTTCCATGCAGCTCTTGGTGATAAAATATTTGCCAGTTTCTTACCAGCCATTTACTTTGATCACTACAATAGAATTTTCTGGACATTTACCTAGTGCCAAGTCTCTGAATAATATATAACATTTAAGAAAAAGTTAAGTAAAATATGTTCTATAAAATATTTGTGTCACCCATCAGTTTTTAAGGACTTAGGGTACAGAATTATTCCTAACAGTAGATGTAAGAGGGAGAAATAGCCTGTAATTGAGAATTTCTAGAAATGGTGATGTCAGTCTCATTTTTAAAAACTTATCTTTTAGTTAAGAATTGTTGAAGGATTTTATGGAAAAAATAATTCACAGTTTTAATATCAATAAATAAATACATAAAATACAAAAGGATATCTAGAGAAAATTAGGTTGTCCTTTCAGTTGTTCATCCCCATACCCAGAGACAATACTGTCCTAGTATCTTCCCCAAATATTTTTACTTAAGAAATAAACATGGGAGCACTCTGCTTTTTCCATTTAACACATCTTAGAAATCAGTCCATGTGCATTCATATGCCTCATTCTTCTAACAACTGTGTAAGATTTCATTATATGGATGTGCCATAATTTATTTAAATAATTCCCTATTGATGAATTTAAGTTCCATTTTTCTATTGCTAACAATGCTATTGTACATAATCTTGTATATAAGCTTTGCATACATATGTAAATATCTGTAGACTTGGACACCTGGGTGGCTCAGTTGGTTAAGCGTCCAACTCTTGCTTTCAGCTCAGGTCGTGATCCCAGGGTCATTAGATCAAGCCCCATGTCCAGCTCTGTGTTGAGCATAGAGCGTGCTTGATATTCTCTCTCTCTCCCTCTGCACCTCTCTCCTGCTCATGCTCTCTGTCTCTAAAATAAAATTTAAAAAAATATTTTGAAAAATATCTGTAGAATGAATTCTAAGATATAGAGTTGCTTAGTTGTTAAGCATGTTAAATTGTATTAGGTATTATTAGCATGTTAATTAGCATATTATTAGCATTGTATTAGATATTAATAGATTGCTCTCCCAAGAGATTATATCATCTTTTACTTCAGTCAGTCAGCAGTTATACGAATACACCAGTGAGTTTACCCTCACCCTGACAACACTGTATCTTATCAAACATTTAAATTTTTACCAGTCCAAACAAGTGAAAAGTAAAGAATGACATTTCATCATTTGGGCCTCAGACTTTTCTCTTTAATAACTAAAAATCTGGGAAGTTATTATAATAGTTTTTAAAATATACAACTGAAATTTATTTATTTATTTAAAAAAATTTTTTTATGTTTGTTATTGAGAGACAGAGTCGAGTTGGGGAGGGGCAGAGAGACAGACACACAAAATCCAAAGCAGGCTCCAGGCTCTGAGCTGTCAGCACAGAACCTGATGCGGGGCTCAAACCCACAAACTGTGAGATCGTGACCTGACCTGAAGTTGGACACTTAACCAATTGAGCCACCCAAGTGCCCCTAAAATGTGCAACTAAATTTTAATTCTTTGCTCCAGTGGAAGTATCTGGATATGATATGATACTAGGAATCCAGTGATTATTTATGATTTATTCAGTGAATGTTCATTGAACACACAGGTATATGCTAGATATTGGGGTTATATATATAAATAAAATACTCACTTCCCTTACAGAACTTTGCACCTGTGGAGGAGACATATGTAAAGCAAATAATTACAATATAATAAGTTAAATACCATAATAGATGTGTCTATTATTATTATATTTTAACATTGGTTGTAGCTAGAACAGGGGACTGCTATTGATTTTTATATATTGATCTTATCACCAGCAACTTTTTTTTTAATTTTTATTTTTTAATTTACATCCAAATTAGCATATAGTACAACAATGATTTCAGGAGTAGATTCCTTAAGTTTTGAATAGTTTATAGATTCACTTGTGTATTATAATTGGCCAATCATCTTCTGCAAATATTGATAATGTTATTTCATAACAGATTTTGGTATCTGTTTTGGTATCTGGAAGTGGGTGCTTCCATAACAAATACCAAAAAATATGGGAGTGGCTTTGGGACCAGGTAGTAGGCAAAAGCTGGAAGGATTTTGAGGAGCACATTAGAGAGATCCTAAATTGCCATGAACAGATTGTTAGTAGAAATATTATACTCTAATGACAGTGAGAGTGAAAAGGAACTGAAGACCATGTTACTGAAAGCCAGAAGATGGGGAATCCTTGTTATATAGTGGCAGAAAGCATAGTGACATTGTTGTCTGCAGTTATATGGGAACAGAACACATACATGCCTAATGAACTTGATCTAGCAAAGGAGATTTTTTTTATCAAGAGTAATAAGGAAAAACTCAGACAAGAATAACTAAAGCATAGTAACATTAAAAAAAAAGTCTATTTCTGATGAAATATCAGTTCACCAATGTTTTCATTATACTTGGTATTCAATAACTGTTTGTTGAATAATGATTAAATAAAAGAATGTGACAAGACACAGGCCTTACCTTTATAGTCTGGTTTTTCCGTAAAGCTAATATTTTGAATCTTCTTAGTATTATTTATGCTCTACTATCAATTTCTATGTGTCGAAGATTTTTGAAAATATGTATAACTGTGAGAAACTTAGTTTCATCATCTATTAGCTTGTTTTCTTTAGAAAACCTTAAAGCAAAATTTGGAAACATTTTCTTTTTTTAATTTTAACGTTTATTTATTTATTTATTTTTTTATTTTTTTCAACGTTTCTTATTTATTTTTGGGACAGAGAGAGACAGAGCATGAACAGGGGAGGGGCAGAGAGAGAGGGAGACACAGAATCGGAAACAGGCTCCAGGCTCCGAGCCATCAGCCCAGAGCCTGACGCGGGGCTCGAACTCACGGACCGCGAGATCGTGACCTGGCTGAAGTCGGACGCTTAACCGACTGCGCCACCCAGGCGCCCCTTAACGTTTATTTATTTTTGAGACAGAGAGAGACAGAGCATGAACAGGGGAGGGGAAGAGAGAGAGGGAGACACAGAATCTGAAACAGGCTCCAGGCTCTGAGCGGTCAGCACAGAGCCCGACGCGGGGCTCGAACTCACGGACCGTGAGATCATGACCTGAGCCGAAGTCGGACGGCTAACTGACGGAGCCACCCAGGCACCCCACATTTTCACATTTTTGAAAGATTAGATTAGAAGAAGGAGTTTTATATACTAGGTTCTCTACTTTTCTTCATTGCCAAGTCAATACAACTTGTACAGTGAATGAAATTTGCCTTAAAAAAATGGATGAATAGTTCTAAATATAAACCAATTATGGAGATTTAAGGTTAGTGGTTGGTAGCATAGGATATTACTATGTTGCTCATCACTCAAATATTTTTTTTTAATTCCAGAAGTTGAAGAACATTAAAGCATGAATATGTTTGCATTAATAGTTTATCACTTATAGATTGTCAATTTTTAAACCATTTCTCTTCAAATAGATTACTCACATACTAAGGCATGTGCATAAGTGTGTGCGTGAGTATGGGCCTGCAGAGCAGCGTGTTTATAATTTCAGTAGCAATGCAACTATGAAAACTAGAGCTTATGAGCACTGCCAGAGACCCAGAGTAGGTCTACTTTAGACCTTCCAAATACAGTTAACTAAATAAATATGAATTTATAACAGACCATTCTCAATTGAATGAGTACGGGCCCCCTACATTTATTTAGAAAATCAAAGATTTTTCCTAAAATATGTTTCATTCTTTAGTACTGGACTGGGTTTTGAGATGTTTTATATTTAAATGCTTTCTGGCAGTCTGGTACAAGGGTAAAATTGGGACATCTTAAAAGTATCAAAAGTGAAGGAATGGCATAAATATTTAGAGTTTTTATAGCTTCTTTTAAAATAAAGGATCTTGATCTGTTTGCAGAGATATTGAGCATCAAAGAGATTTAGTGGAAGTTGCCAGTCATTAAAATACAAGTTATGTGACATTTATGAGCCCATTATTTTTAAATTAATCTCTTATGTTAATTATATCATTTTAGGAGCCTGCTTCAGATTCTGTGTCTCCTTCTCTCTCCCCCTCCCTCTCTCCCTCTCTCTCTCTCTCTCTTTCAAAAATAAATAAACATTAAAAAAATTAGAATCTTCCACTCTCTTCACAATTTTAACTTGTTATTAATTCATGTAATATCAAAAACAAAGCACTCTCCATATACTTTTCACAAGATATTATAATACTTTCTTGTCAATTGCCTTCAACCTTTTTGAAATTGCTGAGCTATATTTTTTCTTCTACACCATGTAATGAATTCTGAGCATTTTCCTTATTATGCACGAGTTGGCAAACTGCAGCCTGTGGGCCAGTGACCTATCTATAAATAAAGTTTTATTGGAACACTACCATGCTTAATGATTTGTACATTGTCAATGGCTGTTCCTGTTGTCACAAAGCAGAGTTGAATAGTTTCAACAG
The DNA here is from genome assembly GCF_018350215.1 of Panthera leo. Lineage (NCBI taxonomy): Eukaryota > Metazoa > Chordata > Mammalia > Carnivora > Felidae > Panthera > Panthera leo. The sequence continues at coordinate 85,725,801 of NC_056688.1, forward strand.
AGACTGTATGGTTCACAAGCCTGAAATACTTATTTTCTGACTTTTTAAGAAAAAGCTTGCTAATATCTGTTTTTGTAGTATATTTTGTATTTTTCTTAATTTATTTTATATTAGTATAACTTGTCAAAAGACTAAAATAAGACAAACTGGTATCCATGCAGTTCTTTAGTAAGACCTGACCTTTTGTACTGAAGCATCTAAGCACCTACGCTGTGTTTAGCACTGCTAGGCAGTATAAACCTTGGGTTTTACCCTTTCTGAACTTAAACTAGATATTGGTTACACATGGAATAAATGAGAACAGTACATATATAATATATAGATGTTTTTGCAGACATAAGAGATATGGAAAGACTTAAATTGAATCAAACTATGGGTAGAAATTGAGGGGAGAGGGAGGGAGAAAAGTACTCATATGGAAGCCCATATTAACAAATGCACAAAAGTAGATATCAACATAGTATGCTTATGTAGTAAAGAAGTGAAAGCTCTTCTAAAGCAGAAAGTTTATATTGAGGATTAGTCAAAGGGAAAGTTTGGCCTCCTGGGTCTCTTGCCTCAACTACCTACTTGTAGAATTCAGATTGTAAAACCTCAGAACCTTATACCACCTTCTCAAACTGCACCGTGCAGAGATGAGGCTGTTCACTTTTCATCCACCACAGGACTTCTGGGATTTTTGTTTGTTTAACTTTATGGCTGGCTAAATCTCTCATGCTTTACCTCCTTGTTATCTTTGGTCATTGTCCAAGATGTAAGCTGTTCCAATGATCTTTTCTGTTGCTTTTATCTCCATAATACTCTTTTTTGCTCTGTAGATTCAAGTTCCTACTATTCTTATCCCTTCTAAATCTTTCCCCTGTATAATACCTATTTCATATAAAATAAGCTCTAATATCTTAAAATACTATCATTGAATATTTTATTGAATTATTTACCATTTATTATGGATTTGCTGTGTGCTCGGTATCATGCTAAGCCCTTGACGTGTATTTTATCATTTACTTTCACAACAATCAAATGAGATGTCTATATTCTAGAGGAGAGTGAGATTTTGAGAGAGCAAAGTAACTTGTCCAAGGTCACACACTTAGTAGCTAAGATTTGCAGGCAGGTTTCTCTGACATTAAATCATCATTTTACACTAAAACCTGATGATTCATCTTAATTATTTTCCAGAGTGAGATTTATACCTTTGGCTTTTCTGCCTTTTATATCATCTCACTCCTGCCATATATGGACTTCTTAGTTATTTCCTTCCTGATCTCCAGCCCTCAGTGAGCTTTCGGCATTCACCAGCAAACTTTTGTATCTCTCATCACCTCTTTTTCATTCTCAATAACCTCAGTGATCTTTTAAAACCTCATACTCAAACAACAAACATTACTACTTTCTCCCTCATATTCTGGGATAACTTGCAGTATTTCACATGAAAGAAAATGGTCTCTTCAGATGACAACTCCCCCAACTTCCCACTGTCAAGCTTCAGTACCCACACATGGGAGAATGTCTCCTGTTTGAGAGTCATCCTTTCACCTGGACACTAGAGCTTTCCTCCTTCCGCCTTACCAAGGAATGGCAATATCAGTTTTCTCTTCTTTCCTTAACTTCTCCCTCCTTTTTGGTTCTTTCCTGTGTGTACTTAAACCTGCTCAAATCTGTTTTCAAGCCTCATTTAAAAGAAAAAGAGGAGGGGAATTCTTCCTTAACCCCACTCCTCCAACTATCCCTTTTTCTCTTCCTTTTATAGGAATCTATACATTTTCATGATATTTAAGTCATTCCTCAGTTTATTTAAGGAAGTAGCACATCACTGAAACCGCCTTAGCCAGAGATATTAGTGGCCTTCTCATGGCTAAACCCGAGGAATACTTCTCAGCTCAGCAATTGATGTGGTGAGTCACCCTTTTTTTAATGTTTATTTATTTTTGAGAGAGAGATTGACAGAGCATGCATCCATGCAAACAAGGAAGGGGAAGAGGTAAAGGGAGACAGAGAATCCCAAGCTGGCTCTACGCTGTTAGCACAGAGCCCAACGTGGCTCGAACCTATGAAACGTGAGATCATGACCTGAGCCAAAATCAAGAATAGGATGCTCAACTGACTGAGCCACCCAGGCATCTCAAGTCACTTTTTTCTTGAAGTACTCTCTTCCTTTAGATCTGTTATAACATTTTGTTCTAGATTTCCTTCTACCTTTCTGCTTTTATTTTTTTAGACTCCTTTGGCTCAACTTAAAATATTAGTATCCTCTTCCCTCTTCTGGTGCTACATACTCTTCCTGGGAGGTCTCAGTTCCTGCCATAACTAGAATGACCAGGGGTGGAAAAAACTCATTTTATGAAATCTGTAGACATTGATGCATACATAGGATCAACAGAGAAGTGCAGAGATCATATTCAACTCCCTTTCAACATTTTCTCTTGAATATCTCTCAAAATCAATGTGTCCAGAGCTGAACTTCCCTTATCTCCAAATTCTACTCCAATCCTCCAAATCTGTCCCTCTTCCTATGATTACTAGATTATTCAGGCTACCAAGTGACACATGCCAGAGACCTGAGTGATGTACTTGTTTCTCCACTGTACACATCCAGTAATCATTAAATCCCAAGGTTTTTAACCTTTTAAATATCTTAAAATTCTGTCTACTTCTTTCTATTCTTGCTGCTATGACCCTAATTTGGCCATAATCCACAACTTTCACTAAATTATTGTAACAGCTTCTTAGGTTGCTTCCAATGTTTTCTTGCTTCAGTTAATTTTCATACTGTAGCTGGAATGAACTTTCTGATATAAAAATCTAAAGGTAATCATGATATACCCTTACTTAAGACCTTTCTGTGCTATCAATTTTAACATAATGCCCAGCTTCCTTAGCCTAGAAGATAAGGCCTTTAATGATCTGTCACTGCTGATTCACTTTAGGCTTGTCTCTTCTCATGCCCTTACCTCTTTCTTCAAGCATATCATCCTAGGCTTTTAATTCCAACCATTTACCATTCTCTCCAGGACTTTGCTTAAATTCTTTCTTGCTGCCTCCTTTTTTTCCTTTCTTATCCTAGCTCTTAATCATCTCTTAGGTCTCCACTTAGATTCTCTTCCAGAAAGGCTTCCTTAACTATTGCTTTCCTTACCCTCAGCCCACTTAGTATTCCTCCTCTATACTTCTGTAGTATTGCTTATCTACTTTATCATGGCACGTACTACACTTTGTTGAAAATACTTAACCATGTATCTTATTCAGTAGACTATAAGCTCTGTGACCATGGCAACTATGTAAGGGCACCATGAATACATGCTTGAATGAATGAATGCTGTGAAAGCCTGGCTAAAAACAGTTACTTTATACTGGTAAGAAATAGGTAGTCATGGAGTATTTTGAGCTATGAAGAACTATTATGAAAGATGTACTTCAGGAATAAAGTGAAAACTTGAAGTGATGGAAATACTAATTACTCTAATCGAAACATGAGATGATGTCTGTTACTATACTTTTGAGACTTTAAATCATTAATTCATCACATATTTTGATATAACAATGCTACCTAATTTTTCTATTTCTGCATTTCATTATGTGTATTAGGTTATAAATGTTTCACTATCTATTCTTAGATTGCTCTGGTATAAAATACCATTTCCCTACATTTTTCCTCTTTTAGTAGGTCCCTCTCAAGAATGTTGATTCTTCTGTTCTTTCTAAATGTGTGGGAGATAAAGGAGAGACAAGAGATAGGATGGTTCCCAGATGTTTGGCCTGAAAAGGTTTGGAGTTAGTACCATTAGGTGAAGTCAGAAAAGGAGGAGGAGCAAATGTTGATGTGAAGTATGAATTCGGTTTAAACATACTGAAGTTTTTGAGTATTAAATTTAGGCTAGAGAAAAATATTTTGGATTTGTCAATAATATTTGACTGATACTTTATGCAACTGATACTTTTTGGTTGAAGCCATTCATAGGTATGCATTAGAATGCCCAGATTTGTAGACCATGGAGGATCCATAGATGGAACTTTGGCGGGGGGGGGGGGGGGGAGTCTCTTAATTCCCTGAAATTACATGTAAATTTGTATATGACTGTGTATATTGTTAGAATAAGGTATAACTTGCATCATATTCTCAGAGTGGTCTGAGATTCCAGGAAAGACTAAGAATAACTAGAGTAAAAAGAAAAGCAAATCGAAGTCTAAAGCCAAAGCATATCAGTTAAGGGATAAGTAAAGGAAAATAAGCCCATGAAAGAGATACGAGCATAGCCTCTGGAATCAGACTGGCTGATTCAACTCATAGCCCTGATCTTTACTAACTGTGTCACCTTAGGCAAGCTACTTGCCTTCCCTGTGCCTTCCTTTTCTTACCTATAAGATAGGGATTAACAACATTTATCTTACAAGTTATTATGAGGATTAAGTGAACTAATGCATGACAAGTACATTGCACCATGTTTAGCATATAGTTAGTGGTCAAGATTAGTTACGTATTACTTTTTACAGGATGTTGAGGAGCTCAGAAGTGTTGACCATAGCCCAAAGTGAGAAAAAGAAAGCGAAGATGAAAGTTTCCCCATTCCTGCAGTTGGGATTAAATACTTCCTTGCAGGTCCAGAGATCCACCACAGCTACTTCCTCTTAACTGTTACCATCACCACCATTAGTAAGCATCACAAAGATTGGAGAGAGCAAGAGTGCAATATTCAAGTTCAAAAGTGATCCCTCGCTCAGGCAGGTAACGCGGTACAATTCCTAAGAGCATCAGTCATAGACATTGAGGATCCTTACAAGAAGCAAAGACTGGCATCCTTGTTTCCCAATTGACTTCTTGCTAAACTTCTGAACCTGTAAGCCCTTCAGTGAGTAGTGCATGGTGAGAGAGTCCTTGGAGGAAGCCTGTCTTAAATCTCCCAGGGTTTGTCATCATTCCCGACAACAACACTGTTTTCTGTGTCTGGTGTAGGAAAAGGACAGAAGCCTGCTGGGAGAGATTATATAAATAGCCAAAATAATAATGATAGCAATAGCTAATATTACCAGAGCAGAATTTGAATATGAATTACTGGCCAGCCCCCAAAACCTAGATTCCACCTCAGAAGGGTTTCTCAGCAGCAGATGTGACCAAAATGAAACTGAGCACTACCCACAAAAACCACACTTACCACCTACATAGAAACCACCACAACTTCAAAGGCTACAAAACAGCAGGCTTAACTAGACCAGATCATAGTGAGGCTAAGAACATCTCTCCCTAACCAGACAGCCAATTATGTAAGCTGATCACTGCCACGTTTTTCCCCCTGATCTCCTAACAACAGAACTAGGACTTGGAAAGAAGACATGGAGGAAGAGGCATTTTAGAATCTTCCTTTCTTTTGGAACCCCTCTGTCCCACTAAGACTTTCAAGTTACAAGTCTCAGTCTCCACTAAAGGAGGGGGAAGGTTTGCACTGAATATTAAAGTTTTAAACTTGACTGTTCCAAGTTTTAATAACTGAAACTGGTGAGAAAGTCATGGAATTAGCTCTAGATGTCAAGAGATGAGAAAGGAAGATTTGGCATAGCTTAGTTGAAAGTAGTGACTAGAGAAATTTAATAGAAGCAATTCATATTTATTTACCAAGGAATTGAGTCTAAAGAAACAGGGCAATGGGGAACAAGAAGTGTCTTAAAAATAGAGCATGAATGGAGAAGGAGAGTATAATTTCAGGAAGAAATTTGTCCTTGATAATAGCTGCAATAGACAAATGAAATAAAGATTTAAAGTGTCCCAGAAAACAGACAATTAGAAAGTCCTTGGTGACTTTGTTAGCATTCCCAACACAATGAAAGGGGCAGCTCTTTTGGACTTTGATGTTAAGAAAAATTGATATTCCTGTTGTTCCTATCTATTAGGCTTCATTCTACCTCTTGTGTGATTCCATTTACATATGACAGTCCATCAGATTTTTGGAGACAGGTCTCTTACATCCTTTGGGTCTCTTTTTCGTCAACCTAAGTATCCTTTTTCTCATGCTTTCAAGTTCTTTCACCCTCCTGGTCACTTCATTCTGAATAGGCTTTAGTTTGTGTAGGTCCCTGAATGAAATATATACTATTGCCAGTATGGTCCACTACTGTAGAATAGACTAGGACTTCCATCTCTCAACCTACGAATTAGACTGTTAATTCAGGCCAAAACTACATTTGCTTTTTGGCGATTTTGTCACATCGTTATCATTTTTGCTTTTCCAGTGTTATGGGGATTCACTCAATAGATTAATTAAATGCTTAATGTACAACCTCAAAATTTGTTTCACAAAAATGGTGACTTTCAGCTTGAAGAGTGTATTGTTTTTTGCTCAACTCTAAATAGGTGATCTTCCTCCTATTAGTTTTGACTGCCACATAGGAGTCTTTGAAAAAACTGTGTGTGTGTGTGTATGTGTGTGCATGTACACTAGGGTGTGTTTTCAGCCAAACTTCAGTAGATCTGGCTGATTTACAAGACAAGATAGATTTTTGTTTTTTCCTTAATTATACAAATTATACTACTAAATGTATAGTATGTGCCTACTGCTAGCAATACAACAATAAGATACATTCTCTGCCATGAGGATCTTTTAGCTTGGTGGAGAAATTTCAGTATGTATATTAAATGCTACTGTAGGAGTTAACAAGATGCTCCAGGGCACTCTGGTCATCTCACCCAGCCTTGAGGAAAGCTTCTCCAAGGATGAGTTTACCTAATTTGGGTCTGGGAGGGGCTTTTGAGGGAATTAGCTAGCCAAAAAGGTGAAGTAATTTATGCAACACGTCCTGATTTAAGATGCAGTATAGCAACTAGAGATATTAATTTAAGTTATAAGTGTAGATAAGATCGGTAGGAATTGTATATAGGTAGGAAAAAAGTTACAACTCACACTCATTTAAAATATAAGTAGAAAAAGAGGAATTCTGCCATCTAGTTTATTGTCACTCTTCATTAATGGTACATCACTCAATATTTTTTATTATCTGTGACTCTCCCTAGTTTATGCAGTACTTACCTAATATAGTTGTTCATTCCCTTACTAGTGTATAGATGTAACCTTAATTTTACAAATAATTATTTTAGTTAGGCTTATTTCTCATTTACTTTTACTGAGAAGTTGTTAAACAACCACCATGTCCTTTTATAGGGAAATGACAGTATGATACCACTTTTAACGCAAATATTTTTATTATACACATTAAACTCTGCTCTTTGGCAGTGACCACACAGAGCATATAGACCAGTTGAAAGGATTTAGTTCTTTCTCCCAACAGCAATGAGAAACCACTGAAAGGTTTTAAGTTGGGAAGTGAAATGATTGGGTTTGTATTTTCAAAAGGTTACTACTAAATTGGAGGATTAGAGTGGATGCAAACAAATAAGAGGTGATTGCAGTGGTGTAGGCAAGAGTTTTGGTAGCATGATTAGGGGAGTGACACTGTGGTGACACTGTGGCATCACAGTGGTGTCGACAAGAGTTGTTGGTAGCATGATTAGGGGAGTGACACTGATTTGAGTGACAATCAAATTTCAGAAATACTTTGAAAATAAATATAACAGGATTTTAAGGATAGGGAAAGGAATGCATTGGTGGAAGAGAGAAAAGAGGAATCAAAAATAAGTCCTGATTTCCTAAAAACTGAAATGACCACATTTGGAAGAAAAAAATAATGAGTTACTGAGTTCCGTCTTGGATATGTGTGATTTGAGGCACTTTTGTACTTCTGTATTTAATAACAACAAAAGGGCCCCTGGGTGGCTCAGTAGGTTAACTGTCTGACTCTTGATTTCAGCTTAGGTCGTGATCTCGTGGTTGGTGAGTTCAAGACCTGTGTTGGACTCTGCACTGACAGTGTAGAACCTGCTTGGGATTCTCTCTCTCCCTCTCTCTCTGTCCCTCCCCAACTTGTGCTTCCACTCTTTCTCTCTCTTTCTCTAAAAATAAATAAATAAATAAATAAATAAATAAATAAATAAATAAGTAAGTAAGTAAATAAAAGATTTAATAATAACAAAAGCCTAAAAGCAGGAAAAGTCCATGGTAGAGAGATGATGAAATAAATTCTAGTACATACATTTTCTAGAATATTATGGCCCCTGAAACATGACAGCTACAAGACTATGAAACATGTGAAAATAGGAGAACATAAAATTCAGTAATAATTGTAACCATGTAGGAAAACACCACAGAAAATGTACTGAAAGGAAATATAGCACAGTTTAGCAATTCTGTGAAAGTGATGGATGGTGGAAGAGTTTTTAAAAATTTATTTTCCATGTTGTAAAATGTCAGCCTTAGAAAGTAAAATTTTTAGTATCCAATTTGGTTTTTACATCAGTGATTTTTAATGACCTGTGTTTATATGGTTGCTTCTGTAAACTAACCCACTAGTAATTCCTTAAGGTAAAATCAATTCTTTTTTTAAACATGACTTTCTGGGTTTTTTTTTTTTTTTTTCCTAAAGTTGAATAGAGATAAATTGTTAGTTATGTAAAGTGAGTGCCCCGCCCTCCCCCCAGTATGATAACTGCATTAGAGAATAAGCAGTGCAGGTCACCTTACCTCCATCCGTCTCTGTTCTCTTTTCCACCTGTCAGCTGTAAGCAGTACAGAGGCATTAAAAGTGTTTTTCCCTTACACACAAAACTTTCATGAAATGCTCCTAAATCCATGTCAAGCCCATTTTGCGTCTTTTAGATTTGTGGATATTAACTTGCAATGATAGTATTAAAGAACTATGTTCTTTAATATATACAATTGAGCTTGATTAAATCTACTATACTTTTGATCATGGATTTGCTCTAATTCACTATACTGAGAAGGTTTATCAACAAGTTACCACCTGCTGTTTTAATTGCACCTTAAGAAAGCGTTTCAATAAACCAACTTTACTGAACTATAAATTACACACAATGAAATGGACCCATTTTAAGTGTATATGTTAGTTACATTTTACAAATGTGTATATACATAGAACCACCACAGCAATCAAGATATAAAACATTTCCATGCATCTTCCAAAATTTCCTCATGCCCAAAAAAGTTTTCTGGCCCCAAACATCTAACTCCTTTCTATCACTAGAGATTAGTTTTACTTTCTGTAGAATGTCACATAAAGGCAACCATGCCATGCATAATTTTTGTGTCGGCTTTTTTCACTTAGCTTAATGTGTTTGAGATTAATCTATGTTGCATGTACATTATTTTATTGTTTAGAAGTATTTCATTTGTGAATGTACCATTCGTCTTTTCCATTCACAAATTGATGGGCATTCGTGTTGTTTACAGCTTTTGGATGTTACCAAAATTGCCATAAACATTTTGTATAAAACTATGTATGGACATGTGTTTTCATGTCTCATGGATAAAAATGCAGGAGTAGCATTGCTGGTTCATTTAAGTGTAAGTTTAACTTTATCAGAAATTGCCAAACTATCTTCTGAAGGAGCCATACCATTTTGCATTGCCACTAGCAATGTAGAAGCATTTTATTTGTTCCACATTCTTGTCAATACTTAGTATTGTATTTTTATTTTACCTTTTCTAGTAGGATTGTAGTGGTCTCTCACAGTGTTTTTTGGGTTTTTTTTCCAGGGTTTAATACAGTTAAACTTATTTTTATACATTTACTGGATATTCATATGTCTTCTTTTGTGAAGGGTGTATTCAGATCTTTTGCTCGTTTTTATATTAGGTGGTTTGTCCTCATGGAATTAGAAGACTTTTTAGTATGTATACTGGATACTAGTTCTCTATCAGATATATGTATTGCAAATATTTTCTTTCTGTAGCTTGCTATCCATTTTTTTTCTGTTATGGTTCATGCTTCCATACCTTGAGAAATCTACTCCAAGGTTGCAAAGTTATTCCCTATGTTTTCTTCTAATAGTTTTATTGTTTCAGCTCTTATATTTAGTTTTGTGATACATTTCAAGGTAAATATTTGAGTATTAGTATGAAGTAAGATAGAAATTTTATTGGTTTTTTGTTTTTTTTTTTTAATTTATAGTCTGGGGTAAGACTGAGATTTTTTTATTGTGTTTTGCATCTGGGTACCCATTATTCCAGGACAATTTTTTCAAAAAAAAAAAAAAAAGTTATTTCCCCGCCTTTGTAAAAAATCAGTCATGTGGGTTTATTTATGGACTCTATCCTTTTATATTGATTTCTATTTCTATCCTTTAGCTAATTCCATATTGCCTTGATTATAGCTTTATCCTAAGTCTTGAAATCAGATAGTAAGTCCTCCAACTTCCAACTGTTCTTTTTCAAATTTGTTGGACTATTCTAGGAACTTTGGATTTCTATGTAAATTTCAGAATTAGCTTATCAGTTTCTCCAAAAATCTTACGGGGTTTGCATTGGAATTCCATTAAAACTATAGATCAGTTTAGAAAGATTTGAGTCTTGTATTCCCTGAACAGGATATACTTCTCTATTTATTTAGGCTTTCTTTACTTACTCTCAGAATATTTTGTACTTTTCATTGTGGGGCTAATTCATGCACATATATATATTGTCAAATTTCTCCAAAATATTTCATGGTTTTTTCAATTGATCATAAATGGAATTTTTAAAATTTCAGTTTCTAAAGTAAGATTTTAATACTTTGAAGTGTTTTGCAACTTGTTTTTTGGAATAGCATGTGGTTTATCTTGGTGTACATTCTAGATGCACTAAAGAATGTATATTCCAGAAGCAGTGCTATCAACAATAGCCAAATTATGGGAAGAGCCCAAATGTCCATCAACTGATGAATGGATTAAGAGGATCCAGAAGCAGTGCTATCAACAATAGCCAAATTATGGGAAGAGCCCAAATGTCCATCAACTGATGAATAGATTAAGAGGATGTGGCGTGTGTGTGTGTATATATATAATGGAATACTACTCAGCAATGAAAAAGAATGAAATATCTTGCCATTTGCAACAATGTAGATGTATCTGGAGGATATTATGCTAAGCAAAATAAGTCAGTCAGAGAAAGACAGATATCATATGATTTTACTCATATGTGGAATTTGAGAAACTCAACAGATGAACATAGGGGAAGGGAAGGAAAAATAAGATAAAAACAGAGAGGGAGGCAAACCATAGGAGACTCCAAATACAGAGAACAAACAGGGTTGATGGGAGTGGGGTAATTGGTGATGGGCATTAAGAAGGGCACTTGTTGGGATGAGCACTGGGTGTTGTATGTAAGAGATGAATCACTTGGTTCTACTCCTAAAGCCCAGACTACACTGTATGTTAACTAACGAGAATAAAAAAAAAAAAAAAAAAAAGAATGTATATTCTGGAACTGTATATTATCTAATTCAAAGTGGTTGATAAGGTTCAGATTTTCTATTTTCTAAATGATTTTTCTCTTTAGCTATTCTGCCAGTTACTAAGAAATGTATGATAAAATCTCCAAATTGAACTTATGTCTATCTTTACTTAGTTCTGTCAGTTTTGCTTTAAACAGTTGTATTTTTTTCAGAAATTCAAAGAAACAATTTATCCACACACATCTATGCACATAAGTACATATATACATGATCACAGAGTGTTATAATTTCTTACATATTTGTCATTATTTATATTCTTTATTCCTTCCTATAAATGCAGTTTAACGTGTTGTGTAATTTTCCTTTAGCTTTTAGGTCCTGTAGTACAAGTCTGCTGTCCTATCTGAAAATAGTATTTCACCTCAGTTGTTGAATGTGTTTTACACATTGATAATTTTTTATTACTTGTTTCTCTTTCAACTCTTATAATATATAATTACCATATCCTCCAGCCTTTGTTGTTTCAGATGAAAAAATCACTTGTTGATTTTATCATTGTGCCTCTGTATGTCATATGTCATTTCTCCCTGCTGCTTCTAAGATTTAACCATGGTGTACTTAGATTTGGGGAGTTTTTTTGGGTTTGTTTTTTTTTTTTTTTTTTTTTTTGCATTTATCCTAGGAGAGGCTTCTTATACTTCTTAGATCTGTAACTGAATATTTGATCAAATAGAAAATTTAAATACTGTTTCTGTTTCTTATTGTCTCCCAGTGACTAGGACTCATGTTTTGGACTGCTCTGTATTGTTCCACATCTCTGAGGTTCTGTTCAATTTTCTTAATTTTTTTCCTTGTTCTTCAGATTTCATCATTTCTGTTGATCTCCCTTCAGATGTACTGATTGTTTTTTTTCCTTCCTTCATCTCCAATCTACTCATGAAATCACAAATAAGTTTTTCCTATAAGGAATAATAATTTTAAGCTCTAAATTTTCTGTCATTCATTTGTATAGTTTCTCGTCCTCTTTCGATATTCCTTTTCTGTTCACTTATTGATATATTTTCCTTTAATACTTTTAATGCATTTTACTTTGAGTCAGTTTCTGTAGGTTGTGTTTTCCTTAGTATGGATCACATTCAGTAATTTTTGGTTGAAATCTTAACACTGTAAAAAATGCATTGATTATGAATTCTATTCTGTTTTCCTGAGGATTTCAGGTTTTTTTGTTTTAATAGACAGTTAATTTGCCTGATCTTAAATTAACTCTCATTTCAATATATTGTGCAGCAGATAGTATCTCTGCTGGATTTTCCAGATTTTAGGTTTTGCTTTTTTAACTTGGTCACACAGGGCTGTCTCTTACAATCAGAATTTAGAAGAGAACCAAATATTTGTACAGAATTTATACTCAAATTTGGGGGCTCACACTTTCTATGGTTCTCAGCCCTGAGTTTTGTCCTCTGCCACCTCAAGTCAGTGAGACTTCAGCTTTCTTTAATACAAGATTCTGCTCTCAGGTGGGGAAATAAACGCCTTCAGGGGAGCATTAAATTTGTAAATCTCACATGATTTCATTGTCTTTCAAGTTTATCCTGTTCTCTCTTTCCTACTTAACTGTTTCTTTCTCCCTCTCATGCATAGATAATAGATGGCTTAGAGGTCAACCAGGGATTTGGGCACATTTGATAACATTTGCGGAACTCTTACTTCAAGGATTTTTCCCTTAAACTTTCAGCTGTTTTCTGAACTCTACATTCTGCTATCTCAGGCTGGAAAGGATTTGAATTAAAGCTGCCAGAGCTAAGGGAGGTTAAGAACACTTTTAAGCAAAAAAGCCAGAAATTAGAAATTCTTACATGTCATGATCACAGTCTTTCAAAAGGAAACTGCTGTGGTTTCTGTCTGTTTTTCGTTGCTTTCCAATGCCTTCAAATATTTTTTAATGATTTTTTTTCAGGTTTTATAATTATAGCTGCAAGAGGCTTTGCACAGTGCTAACATTACCACAAATTCAAACTTTCTTAGGAATATTTTTTAATAATGAGACACCTGGGTGGCTCAGTTGATTAGGAATATTTTTTAATAGTGTGGGTTTTACAGATATTAACAATGCCTGACATATTACAGGAACTCAATTAATATTTGTTGAATAAATTAATCATGGCTTCTCTTTTTTTAGATAATGCAATAAATTTACCTTTGTCTCTGGTTTTGTGTTGTCTTCAAAGTATTAAAGGAAAGAAGACTGATATAAAAATGTAGGCATGTAGCTATCAGTAATATTAAGAAAACAAAGATATACTCAAGTTGTTTATATTATGTCACAAAATCACAAAAATATTAACACATTTTTGTCAAACCTGACACATCATTTTTTCATAAAAATTCAGAAAGGAGGATGAAGGAATAATGAAAGGTAAAAGGACTGTTTACTAGGAAATCATTTAGTACAAATTTAAGAACTCTCAACTGAAAATCTTCAATTTTAAATTGCTATTGGATATAAAGCCTAAAACACAAATGTAGAAGTAATACTATTTTTACAAATTTTATAAATATTAATTTTCAGGCTACATACACTAAGTGCTTAATTGTTGTGACATGTAAGAAATTAAGTGTGAGTTTACAAACTGATTGGTAGATAAGAATAGCCATTTTAATGTTTCTTTACTTTTGAGAGAGAGAGAGAGAGAGAGAGAGCACAAATGGAGGAGGGACAGACAGAGAAAAGGAGGCACAGAATCCGAATCAGGCTCCAGGCTCTGAGCTGTCAGTGCAGAGCCAACACTGGACTCGAACTCACAAACTGTGAGATCATGACCTGAGCCAAAGTTGGATGCTTAACCAACTAAACTACCCAGGCACCTCAAGAATAGCCATTTTAGAGGTGCAATGCCTAAAAAAAAAAAATCTTAGTAAAGACAAAAATATCTGTGATTTCCTTGCTATAAGCATACATAATCCTCTAACTTTTGTGGATATCAGAAGTGGTGCAATAGATTGAGAAAAATTTTGAAATCAGACTATATTAAAAGGACTCACTTCTCATTGACCACCTAGATAAATAAGTCTCTTAGCCTATCTAACTGTACTTTAGGAAGACAGTTATTACCCCACCTCATATACTTGTTTTAAGGAGAAAAATTACAAGAATGTCTGAGTATGCTTGGTATATGATAGGATTCTGACTATAATTTTTTCTTTTTTACAGAAGAGGATAAATATAATATTTATTCTTCTTTGCTCTTCAAGTATTTCCTGGCAGAAGGAATCATCAATGGGCATACTTTGTTGGTTGCATCTGCAAAAGAAGACCCGGCTGATATTTTACAGGTATAGGATATACTATTCAATATTTCATTTTGAACATTTCATGAAAAAATATTGCTTATATATATGTAAACAAAATATATGTTTGTATATATACAAACTGTATTTAAATCCATTAATGGGAGCATACATATATTTTATTCTCTTAAAATTTATTTGAACATGTAGTTTCATTTAAAAAAATTTTTTTAATGTTTATTTATTTTTGAGACAGAGAGAGACAGAACATGAGCAGGGGAGGGGCAGAGAGAGAGGGAAACACAGAATCTGAAGCAGGCTCAGGCTCTGAGCTGTCAGCACAGAGCCCGACACGGGGCTTGAACTCACAAACCATGAGATCATGACCTGAGCCGAAGTTGGTTGCTCAACCAACTGAGCCACCCAGGTGCCTCCCTTTTTTTTTTTATTAAATTTTCTTTTTATGTTTGTTTATTTTTGAGACAGAAACACATGTAGTTTCATTTTTAAATTAATGTTCTCAGACAGTTTTTTAACTTAAAATTGATATTGGCAGTGGGAAAAATAATAATAAGCTACTAAAAACTGAAATACATAAAATTATTGCTATACTATAGTCGTGAAAATAAGAGAACTCTGTAAAAAGTTAGGTAAAGAAAAACAACAGCAGAATATTATCGGATATTAAATACCAGTATCCTAAAGATGTAAATCAGAAGAAAGATACAGAAATTAGAAGTACTCATTTATTGGGTGCCTCGGTGGCTCAGTCGGTTAAGTGGGCGATTTTGACTCAGGTCATGATCTCACTGTTCGTGAGTTCAAGCCCCATGCCGGGCTCTGTGCTGACAGCTCAGAGCCTAGAGCCTGTTTCAGATTCTGCATCTCCCTCTCTCTCTGCTCCTCCCCAACTCAAGCTCTGTCTCTGTTTCTCTCTCAAAGTAAATAAACAGTAAAAAATTTAAAAAAAAAAAAAAACAACCTAGGAAAAAAGTACTCATCTATTAATATTATTTTGCTTTGAAAATAACAGAAATTATTCTTTTCCAAGAAACAAGTAATAAAATAAAATACGTGGTCAATGTACTATATCTTTTTAAAACCAAAGCACACTTTAAAATTCAAAGAGGACAATATATATGCCCAGGACTATATATATATATATATATATATTTCATATATCTTTTATATTTCTTTCATTTTTTAATATGTAATAATAAAATAGTTGGATTTAAAAGAATAATATGCCATTCTCATTTTTGTATTAAAAAATTATAAAAAATATTTTTTTCAACCTGCATACCCTTAATGTGGTCTAGTTAGTTTTCACAAGTTTAGAATAGACTGAATTAAAAATTTATGCCTATACAAATTGTAATTATTTATAATCTTCATAACACCAACATGTAGACAAAGTTTGTAGTGTATCCCTGAGAAGAACAAATGAACTATTTAAAATGAGAAGTTGAGGAGTAACATAGATAAGTAGGTTTTCCTACATAATATTCAGTCAGGATTTCAGTGTTCCCAACTCTATTAGAGTTATATAAGAGTCATTTGTATTAAACAGTCCGAAAATGAATGACCAAAACGAAGGCATTAATAGCATTTAGAGATACACCATGGGTCAGTGTCGGGGGGGGGGGGGGGGGGGGGGGATGGGGAGGTAGAGTGGGGAATGCTGTAATTGCTTAGCTTTAATTTTATGATGTATGCTTGGGAATTTCTGGAACCTATAACCAAGACAAATATTGCTGGTACAAGAAAAGGGAAAAGAAAATCTTAGAGACCATAATTATCTTAAAACTGTGTATAACTAAAAGACAAGTAAAGGATAAAAAGCCCCATCAGCTGCCTAAGATATATTATATAACCACCCAGCAATTTATCCATCATCCTTTGAAAACATATTCATGCCTATTGTAGTCAAATCTCCTTCAGGAAGTCAGCATTAAGATGTAATGTTGAAAAATTACACCCCTTAGAAAATCCTATAGAACAATATACATGATGTTGTTAAAGCTTTTAAAAACACATTGGTAAGTATTTTTCAGTTAACTTTTTTTATCTAAGAGAATGTTCGTAATCATCTCAAATACAGTGATAAGTATTCTCTGAAATTTTTCTATGGAATGTTTTGTAAAATAGCAAAAATTAGATTTTTAAGTTAAAATATTTGTGTTTATCAGTAGGTAGGCTGATTTTTTTTCGAAATAAAAAATATAGTCACACACGTACATACATAATTTCTTTAGAACTTGAAAATGCTGCATTTTTCTATTACATACTTTGCATAATTTTAAACCATATATGTTAATAAACCATATATGTTAATATTTGTAATGTGATTTTCAGAAGTAAATTAAATGCTATTTCTTAATATACTCAGGTAAGTGTTAAAGCTTAATTCAAATACTTTTAGTGACGACATGCCTGTATTGATTATATTCATGCAGGAAGAGATGTCTAATATCTGGAACAAAGGGTTAATTCCTGACTTATGGCATTAACTTTCTGAATTATATGTTTTATACATTATGTACTATCCAAAATCTACTACAGTTAGAATAAAGAGGGAGGCTAGGATGATTTTAGGAGCTTAAATGTTTTACTTTTTAATATGCATTCAAGATAAGTAATGGTTATAGGCAGGAATATCGATAACTTATCTTGATGTTTACTAAAGGTTTACAGAACATATTTTTTAACATCAAACATACTAATAAGCAAATAGTCCATATTTAAAATCAATTATTATGAAAGTACCCATATCTAATATAGACAAAGTCTTTCATAATTGAAAATGAATTACCTTATATTAACCCATGAATCCTGGAATAAGTAACAGTTTATTTAAAATAAACCATATCAGGGGCACCTAGGTGGCTCAGTTGGTTAAGCATCTGACTCTTGATTTCAGCTCAGGTCATGATCTCATAGTTCATGAGTTCGAGCCCCACTTCACGATGACAGCGTTGAGGTCTGGTTGAGATTCTTTCTCCCTCTCTCCCTGCCCCCCCCCCTTGCACGTTCTCTCTCTCTCTCTCTCTCTCTCTCTCTCTCTCTCAAAAATAAATAAATAACTTTAAAAGAAAAAGAGTTAGATGAAATAGTATTATTTGTTAAATAGTAAGTTTGAATTACCATTAAAAAGGTTTCCTTTCCTTATGTCAATTTGGTGTTAAGTCTATATTTAACATCCATCTCTCATTAACTGATCATGGAACAAGATTTAGAAGTCTGAATCCAGTGAGTGGTTAGTTGTTTGCTTTTAGTACATTATTGTACAGGCTGGGCTTTCTGAGTAAATAGAATAGAAAAATATTTCAGATCCGACTTTTCTTTCCTTATTCTGTCAAAAATTGGGATAGCTGTAAGAATAAAGTAAAAAAAAGTACCCCTTGATTGGCCATATACACTACTGAACATTTTTTTATTATACTTATCTTCAAAGTTGTAGTTTTATAATGTTCAGAACAAAAGTAATATGTTATGTTATATATAATTAAAAAAATTTTTTGGCCCTTCTGTCATTCTACTTTGTAAACTTTATGCATGCTCAATATCTTATAAATAACATATCTTCGCACACATTTTTACTTTTTCTAGCCTGTATAATACGTGTTTTATTTCCTATCAAAAGTATTTTATTACTGTGTATCTTCTGTTCATAGTATAAATACACATAAATGAAGAGCCCTTTAAAGGCAGAGCTATAATCAGAATATGTTCCCTTCATTTCTTTGTCTTTGATTTGTTCAGAAAACTACCATGTTATCTATATGCTTTTCAGTGCTTACAACTCTGAAGTGCTAGTTGAGCCAGAAATTTGCTGTTTGACCCCAGGGATTTTTTTCCCCCTAGCTACTTGTGAGAGCTTATTTAAAATTCTAAGTTCTCCCCTGGCAGCCGCAGTTAGAGCTTCTTTGGCAAACTAAAAAGACTAAGAAAAATCATGCAAAGGCTCAGTACTGCTTCCAGTGACCTACATTTGTAGCCAGCTTTTAAAAGATGGCATGTGCCTTATTTTCCAACAAAAAAATGAAAGATAAGATCAAAGAATAAAGGAGAATAAACCCACCTCTCTGTCACTAGCCAGCAAAAACCATTTCTGATACAACATTAAATTAAACACAAAGTTCACTTTGATATTTGTGCATCACCAACATAAGAAAGGAAATTTGCATGCAGAAAAGTAGCCTAAGTCATACAGCAAAAATGCCATATTCTTTGATAGGATATTTATCCTCAGAAGGTGAAATACATTTGGGATATGAACTTAGATTTTAATTTCTGTGATGCTACTTAACTAGCTGCAGGACTTTGCACAAGTCACTTAACCCTTCACATTAAGATAGAGATAGTTCCCTGGTTACCTTATTCTGGAATGCCAAATTAAAAATGAAATATCAGGAGTTTTGCTTTCAAAATCTTAAAGAACTTCCTCCAGGCCTCACATTTACTTTTAAAAATTTTATTTTGAACTCCTAAAAAATATGGTTGTGGATACTTCATGGTTATTGTCATGCCTAAATGTTAAAACCTTAGAACCATTATATAGTACTTTCCATTCTTTGAAAAGAAGCCACACAAAGTGAGAATTAGGAATATTAAAAATAGAGTTCATTTGTCCTCTGAATACTTTTTCTGAAAACATAGAAGAGAAAGTATTTAATCCTTTTAGAAGGGATAAATGACTTCAAATTCTGAAAACCAGAGCCATTGAAACTTGAAAAAAAATACTCATCAGCTCCCCAAATTAACATGTTGTCCCATGAAATAAAATGTTAAAAGATCCCAATAAAGGAGAAAGGCAGCACACCTTCAAGGGTCATAGATTAAATAGATGGTCTTTGAAGATTTATTATGCACAAAGGGATAACTTTACTGTGTGAAAACCCCAAAGAGGACAGAGCTATCTCTCCAGCTAATGTTGGGATGATTCTTTCAGTGGCCAGTGTTTCCTTCCTAAAATTTTGTTTTGTTCATCAGAAACCAACAGGCAGTTGCAGAAAGTGACCTTAGTACAGCACAGCCATCTTTTCGTATTATGTCATATTAGTGAAATCAGAGGCATTTGAAATGCACTTACCACTTTTTATAAAAGTTTTTTACAGTTCGTGTGTGTGTGTGTGTGTATGTCTAAGTCTGTGCTAGATTTCGAAAACGGTGGATGGTATTAAAGACTTAAATTGGAAGTAGAAAAGAGATCTGAGACTATGAAGCATTTTACCTTTATACTTCTTAAAACAGATTATAACAGGGTACTATAGAATTTTAGAAACCTATTTTGTGCATTTATCCAGTTGCCTCTACTTTTCAGTACTCAATAAGCAGAAAGAGAATCATTTTGTTCTATTAACACCAAGTGTATAACACAAAATAATGTTCAAATTTAATCAAAATAAAGTGATATCCAGTGTCATTTAGTGCATCACAATGTACTAAGGATTTTTGTGACATCTTCCCTAAACCGGGTTCATTTTGGAAAAATAAAAGAATATGTCATCAAACAAATAAAACCAGTCCCGTGTGTGCTCCTGAACTGGGAATATAACAGATCTGGACCTCTTAAATAAAGACAATGCCTGATTCCATTATTAATTGTGAGATATCTTTGACACCAGATATCCCCGAAATTTTAGAATATTTCTTTACAACCCTGTAAAAATTCTATGACTTCAATTTAATAAATAATTATGTTAAGATTACTGTCACTATCTTAACTTTTACAATAACTATAAATATTTAATTATATCAGGTTTTCAGAAATTACTTTATGTTCAATAAGGACACTTCATACTTACAGGAATTTTATAGAAATCTTTTTCAGCATAAGAATCCTTCTATAACTCAAGTAATTATTGCATAATCTGTTTACTTAGTATAGATTTTCATACATCATTTATTTTAAGAAAACAGGTTAATATATACCCTTATATAGTAAGCATTTACTAAAGGGAATTATTGCACATCGTCTCATTAATTAAACCTGTTAAAATCAATGATTAAGTGAAGAGTTTAGTCTAGTTTTTAAAACATTTCACAAAATGTATTTTAATCAAGGTATTACAAGGACAGCATCATTTACCATTCATTTTCTTTCTGTAACTAGGGATATAGATATAAAGATATAGTAATACACACCCACACACACACATATATATATACATCCCACACACAAAATATATACATAATATGTATACACACACACACACACGCAGAAAGTCACATGTTTTTAATAATGCTAGTTACCTAATTAGTAGCTCTATTCACTTTAACTTATATTATCTCTCTCAGTATGAGTTTTGTTGATTATTCACTTTAACTTATATTATCTCTCTCAGTATGAGCCAGATTAAACATTGATAGCATTTGCTATATGAACTTTATTTTGTAAAGGAACTCAAAAAGGAAAACTCCAATTTTTATGGCTAGAAATATTAATAGATAGCAACAGTGTACCCTTGTCTCTCTATAAACAAAAACATGGAATTTTTATTTATTTTATTTACTTAAGTTTTTTTTTTCTTAAGAAGCTTGTCAACTAAGGAGATTGTTTTGAAGGAATATGTATTATAGCTTTTACATTTTGATATATGAAATATATAAATTCTGTATCTAAGTTGATATATTGAAGAAAATTGATAAAATTATCATAGACCTCATAGAGACTTGTTCCTAACAGCTTAACAGTTTTGATTTTTATATATGTTAGAAAATAATTGTGGAAGCCAATAATACCACAATGCCAAAAAATACAGTGCATTTCCCTTTAAAGTTTTTTTAAGTGAGTGCCTTGGTCAAGACTTGGAGTGCTGTTGATAGTCACAGGCACATTGCTAGGACCTGAATCAAGAATTTAAAGTTGCCTGTACTTCATTTTCCTAACCTCACTGCTAAATAGCAGTAGAACTCAGGGATTAATTACATGTCTGAATTGCTTCGAAATCCTTCTATGACTGGAGCTCTTAAAAATGTGATGATTTAAAAGGTAATATTTTGAAATAATTAGATTATAATTTGCATTTAAAGAAAGTATTATTTTTTTTTTACTGACTTTACCCTTTCCCTTTACTTCTGAATACTTCTGATGTAGACCTCCATTTCCTTTTCTTCATGTTATCCTTCTCCTTCCCTCTATCTTAGTGAAGAAAATTGAGTTTTTCCAATCTTCTCAATATAGTTCTTGTTTATCTGTGAAAGAGAAATGTGATAAGGATCTGTGGAAAAGCATTGAGAACACTACTCTTAACCTAGTGGTTTCATTTTCTGTTTTTCAATTAATGTAATTGATGCAGTTGTCAAATTAAAAGCATCATTTTTGTCAGTAGCTTAATTTGCGAGTTTAGTTAAAATAATATTTGTATATTAATGTGAAAGTATTTTTCACCTTTTCTTCTTGTAATATCAGTAATTGTTCCCTCTTTATATACAACAGGAAAAATATATATATATAAATTGCACCAAGATGTTCCCTGTACTGATTTTGATTTGAAATATGGATGGAAATAATTCACTAAATACTAATCTTAAAATGCATGAGTTTAAAAACATTTTTCATATAACATCAGCTATATACCTACAGGCCTTTGACTTACTCCATGCAATCTACATTTCTGAATGCTTTTAACAATTAAAGTAACCTCTCCCATATTTTTAAATATTGAAACGGAGATAATGTGGAGAACTCATCTTTACTAGATGGATACTCAGCCTGGATATTTAGAGTACTCTTGTATTCAGATGATGATAATCAGTCAATAATATCTTTGAATTTGTTTCTCTTTCTAACTTTCAGAAAATAAATGTTCCCCAACTCCCCCGAAATCAACAAAGTAATATACTTACTGATACATGGATAATGCTTAAGTAGTATTAATTATACAGTTACCAAAACCTGCAAGGATCAAAAGATTTTATTTTTAAGAAGGATTTCTCATGCTGCATGGATTATGTTGCTACATAATAGCGCAGTAGTACTTCTGCTGAATTGTAAAATAGCTTAGAGAGGAGTATGATGCCCATAGTTGGTGTAATGCATTGGTAATTAAGAGGGTGGGAGGTTAAGCTTCATTAACTGCTGAGGGATTGTATCTTGGGTTTTATTATGCCCTAGAGAACATAAAAAGTGAGAAGGGTCAAACTGTTGGAATCAGATTTTGCTTGTGCATCTGCCAAAACAAAGACCACAAAATAATATACCAGTAAGCACAGAATGGCATGAATTGAAAAGGGAAGAAATATATTTACAGCATCTTATGGCTAAGGATAAATGTTTCTGCTGAAAAAAAAATAAATACCCCTAATTACTGGAGTATATTTTGGTATTGGAAGTTTATAATAATTTGGTTTCATATAAGTTTTTGTTAAAGTAGAATAAGAGTTGTTTTTGTCCAAAGGTAGTGCCAATTTCTTTATTCATGTTAATTTTCCAACATGATTCAACTGATTAAGAGAGAGAAATTTTATACTTTTCATTCCTATCTTCTGTGTAGACCATACGAAGCTTGCTTTTCATTTTTACTTATTCCTGATCCTTGATACCAAATGTATGGTCACTGTAAGCACCATACTCTATAAAAGAACCAAAAATCTGATATTCTTTCTTTTAAGAAACAAGAGTATAACAATCATGAAACGTGTTCTGTTGGTGCTCTGAGTGAGAAATCAAAGACTGGTGATTCAAAAGCATAGGGGAGAATCTTGATCTTTGATTACAGCTGTAATCATTGAATATTTAAGAGCTTATTCTTAGCATTCTCTTGTAAGACAGATTTTATCAAAACATTAAATAAACTTTTTGTTTGATTAGATATAGACACTGCAACAAATAGTGTAGATTATAGCAGTCATCATCTCTGATAGGGTCAAGGAATCACCATGAGCAGGTTAGGTGATGGCATACTTCAAAAAAAAAATTTAAGGCTTACAAATGTAACAACATACTAAATACAAACTCTTACAGAACAAATTTCAGAATATTGGAAGATTAAAAAACATCTGAATAATCGGGGCACCTGGCTGGCTCAGTCTGTGGAGCATATGACTCTTAATCTTAGGGTCATGAGTTCAAGCCCCACATTGGGTGTAGAGCTTACTTAAAAGAAATCCTTTTTTTCCCCCAAATATCGGTTTTGGTATACGTTTAAATAATTCAGTTTTCATTTGAATTCTGAATATCAGTATTGAAACCAGTAAGACCAAATTTTTATATAATGGATTTTTTTGTCAGAGGGTTATATAGGATGATCTAACACTATTACCTTAGACTTGAGTTCTTGAGTTCACCACACGTAAAAACCGCACAACTCTTAATTTGCGTTGACCAGTTTTTTTATTTTCTGCTATTTTTGTTCAGATTTCTGGCTAAAAGAATGATGCAAATACTGAA
Source organism: Panthera leo (assembly GCF_018350215.1). NCBI lineage: Eukaryota > Metazoa > Chordata > Mammalia > Carnivora > Felidae > Panthera > Panthera leo. The sequence continues at coordinate 85,749,754 of NC_056688.1, forward strand.
GAGTTACCAAGTGTTCACATAGGTCTAGCTAGGTAAATTACTAGCATGACTTTTTCACACCATGTTGTGTTAAAAGTTTTTTATGTATTGTTGGAAGGCTTAAAAATGGAGATGCTAGGCACCTGGGTGGCTCAGTCAGTTAAGTGTCTGACTTCAGCTCAGGTCATGATCTCACAGTTGTGAGTTCGAGCCCTGCATGGGGCTCTATGCTGACAGCCTGCAGTCTGCTTCAGATTCTGTGTCTCCTCTCTCTCTGCCCCTCCCCCACTTGCATGCTCTCTCTGTCTCTCTCTCTCTCAATCTCTCTCTCTCAAAAATAAACATTAAATTTTTTTTTTCAAAAAAATGGAGATGCTAAAGGAATTTTGGCCCACTTACTAAAGAAATAACCATATTTTATCAAATCTGAGATGCCACTGACCACAAGATGCATCACTTTTATGTACCACTGAGACAAAAACACTGCCAAATAAACTAAAACAGAATGTGTTCTTTTAACTTAGGGTTTCTATTTAATTATTTTCAAGTTTTCTTAGACTTTTTTAAAAATCATATCACACTTGTACCTAAAAAAGATAAGCAAAATGTAACTTACTCATAAAACTTCACATTCATATTACTATAATGAATTACTTTCTTCTTTATAGTCATTGGCCATTACCAGTTTTTCACATGATACTGTTTTCTGTGTCATCAAGAACACTGGTGATACAGCATTTCTTATTAAATGCTCCTCTTTTTTTCCCACATTTTATTCTAAAACAATGCCATCCATCAGATGACTTTCCCAAAAAGTATCAAAGGAGGTTTTCTGGAAAACCAGGATTCATATTCTTTTTTAATTGAGTTATATATGGATTCTTGGCTGAAACATCAAAAAATTACATTTGTCCACTTACACACTAAGAATAACAACCAAGTTCATACATACACAGACAATGATGACTTTCTGTTTGATATAATATCAATTGTAAAATGTACCCCAATTTCATAAATAATGACATATGAAAAAAACCCAGAATCAATGAAATGCAGTAAATGTATGCTTCAATTTTAAACCTGAGCTTTGATGTATTGGAATTACCCACTTCTCAGAACTGTCACAAATCTTAATTGTCCTTGTTTAGCCTAGTGCCACCAATTTAAAAATAATCCCCACTTTAAAAAAAAAAAATAATGTTTATTTATTTTTGAGAGAGAGAGAGGGAGAGAGACACAGAATCTGAAGCAGGCTTCAGGTTCCTCACTGTCAGCACAGAGCCCGATGCCAGGCCCAAACCCATGAACTACAAGATCATGACCTGAGAGGAAGTTGGATACTTAACCCACTGAGCCACTCAGGTGCCCCAATCTCCATTTTCAATGTGTTGATGTTTTCTTGGGAATACTTCTGTGTCCCTATGAAGTTGGAACTTAACCTATGCTTCTTAAAATGTATTTCTTACCATGTATTTCACTCAGAAGTATCATGCATTCACAAGTGTTACCTTGCTCATTTGGGAAATATTCTACCAGGAGGAGAAATAATGTTAAGGAAAAAAAGAACATTCTCTCTATGTGGTTAAAAGATACTAAAGCTGATAAATCAGGAACTGGAACTTTGGTAGATGTTTTTATGGAGTTTGAAATTTTTTCTAATTTTGGTGAAATACTAACAATAAAATAAGGGGAAATAATCCAGTAATCAAGTTCTTCTAAGGAAGTGCTTTTATCCATTAAAAAGTATACCTTATTATACTGCAAGAAAATTAAGGAAATTTGCCTTTATTTATAAAATACATTTTTTTCCTCAAGAACTCTTCCACTGCATCTGGGATTGAATACATATATATACACATTTGAATTTAAAATTTTGAGAGATATACTTTATTACAAAAAAATAACACAGATGGTAGCCAAAAATTTAAACAATAATAGAATACTATTTGGCAATTTAAAAAAAGAAGGAAATTCTGCCATTTGTGACAATATAGATAAATCTTGTGAGCATTATGCTAAGTGAAATAAGTCAGAGAGACAAATCATGCATGATCTTAGCTATATGTGGAATCTAAGAAACCAAACTCCTAAAAATAGAGAACAGATTGGTGGTTGCAAGAGGTGAGGGTGGGGGAAATGGGTGACTGTGGACAAAAGGTACAAATTTTCAATTATACGATAAGTAAATCATGGGGATGTAATGTATAGCGTGGTGACTAGAGTTAACAATACTGTAATGTATATTGGAAAGTTGCCAAGAGAGATTTTAAAATTCTCATCACAAGGAAAAAAGAAAACATAGTAAGTGAGGTGATGGATGTTAACTAAACTTACAGTCATCATTTTATATTATATACATACATGAAATCATTATTTTGTACACATGAAACTAATTCAATGTTATATGTCGGTTCTATTGCAATAAAACTGGGGGGAAATTGCTCCATGCTCAGTGTGGAGCCCGACGTAGGCCTTGATCTCACAACTGTGAGATCATGGCCTGAGCCTAAATCAAGAGCCAGATGCTTAGGCAGCAGAGTCACCCAGGCACCCAAGTAGTTCCTTTTTAACATTTTGAAGAATCTCTGTCTTCCATAGTGACTGTACCAATTTACATTTCCACCAGCAATGCACAGTGGTTCCTTTTTCTCTACATCCTTACCAACTTTTATCTCTTGTGTTTTTGATGACAATCATTCTCACAGATGTGTAAAATAAAATAAACCTTTTATTTTCCGGTTGATAGAAGATATATATGTCTTCATTTTATTATTAACATATTACTAATTTTTTTATTTTTATAATTTCTACCTCTTTATTGGATTCTTTTTTTAATGGCTAAGTTATATCTTCAAATACTTTTTTTAGAAAAGGTTTGTGGTAGGTAAGCTTTGAATATTATATGCTTTTTAAAAAATGAGTATAGTTTGTACTTACACTTAATAGACGATTTTCCTCATGAAGAATTATAGGTTCAACATCAGTTTTCCTCATACTTTGAAGACCTTGTTCCCGTTGTCTTCTGAAATCCAGGGTTGTTGAGGTATCTGCTACCCATCTATTTCTTTTTCTTTTCCTTTTTCTTTTTTTTAATGTTTATTTATTTTTGAGACAGAGAGAGACAGAGCGTGAGCATGGGAGGGACAGAGAGAGGGAGACACAGAATCTGAAAAAGGTTCCAGGCTCTGAGCTGTCAGCACAGAGCCCGATGCAGGGCTCGAACCCATGAACTGTGAGATCATGACCTGAGCTGAAGTCGGACACTTAACCAACTAAGCCACCTAGGCAGCCCCCTATCTATTTCTTTTTCATTTATAAGTAATATGTTTTCCCCCATTTTAAAGCTTGCAGGCTTTTACTTTTAACCCCCAAGTTGTGAAAGGGCATAACAATATTTTTAATGGGTCTTTTTTCCATTCAACTAGTTTAATTCTTCATACATTTTTCCAATTTGTAAAACTATGTCATCTCCATAACTGTTTAAAAACTTTAATATTTTTCAATTAAATTTTGATTATGTAAGTAATTCACAACTAGTATATATTCTCTTTTCTACAAGTTACATCACAAATAAAGCTCAACTCATAAGCCCCAAATTTCATTTAAACCCCTTCTGTCTCTCTCAAAGCAGTTAACTACTGTTAGGGGATTGGTGTGAATTCTTCCAAACAAAAACTACTACATATGTAATAAAATATACCAGTTTTATGTACAATTTGAGTAAATAGGATAAATGTATACATGGCGTAACCACCACAGTCATACACAGAACATTCCATTCCCTCAGAAATGTGCCTATTCGTACCACTCTCCTCTTCCTACCATTTGGCCCCTGGTAGCCTCTAATCTGTTTCCCATCTCTATGGTTTGCCTTTTCTAGAATTTCATATGTATGGAATCATGTGGTATATAATATTTTGTATCTGGCTTCTTTCACTTAACATAATGTTTTTCAGATTAACCATGTTTCTATGTCTATCAATAGAGTTGATTCCTTTCACTGCTTTTATTAGCCATTCACTAGTATCACGATGGACATTTGAGTGGTTTTCACTTTTTGACTATTAAATGAGGTTGCTATGAATATCCACGTATACATCTCTATATGGACATATGTTGTTATTTCTCTTGGGTAAATACCCAGGAGATGAATTGCTGGGTCATATTGAAAGTGAATGTTCAATTCTTAAAGAAATTTCCAAACTCTTTTCTAAAACAGCTGTGCAATTTTGCATTCCTACCAGAAATGTATAAGATTTCTAATTGCCTCTTTCCTTTTTAACATTTGGTGTTATCACTTTTTAAATTTTATTTGAACAATTCTAGTCTGCACATAGTGATATTTCATTGTGCTTTTAATTTGCTTTTTGCTGATCACTAATGGTGTTGAGCATCTTTTCATGTGTTTGTTTGCCATCCATGTATCTTTTAATGAAGTGTCTGTTCGGTTCTTGTCCTATTTAATTATATTTCATCATTGATTTATATTCTGGATACGAGTCCTTTATCAGTTATGTGTGTGGCAAATATTTTTTCTGGATACAAGTCCTTTATCAGATATGTGTGTGGCAAATATTTTTTCCCAATCTGTGGCTTGACCCTTTGTTTTCTTAGCAGTGTCTTTTGAAAAGCGTTATTTATTACTTTCATCAAGTCTGATGCCTCAGTTTTTTATTTTATATTTCATGCTATATTTTTGTCCTATTTAAGAAATATTTGCAAACTTTTTTTTAAAGGGCTAGATAGTAAATATTTTTGGCTTTGCAGGCCAAATTATCTGTATTGTAACTACTTGATTCTGCTATTGTAGCAATAAAGCAGCTGTAGATAATTCTTTAGCAAATTCCATTGAAATTTATTTACAAAAACAGGTAGCTGATTGTATTTGGCCCACAGGCCATAGTTTGTTGATTCCTAGTATACTCTCGAGTCACTAAGGTTTTCTCCTTTCTTGTTTCCTAAGAATTTGTTGTCATCCTTTCTCTGTTGAATTACCTTGGCGCTTACGTAGAAAATCAATTAAATAAATATGTGTGTCTCCCTCTCAACGTTATTTTCTGTTCCATTGACCCATGTGTATGTCTTATATGGACTTCATCATTCTGTTTTTATAATGTCTTCAAATCAGGCATGTTTAAGTCCTCCAACTTTCTTCTTTTGCAAAATTGTTTTGTCTATTTTACAGCTTTTGCGCTTCCATATTAATTCTAAATTAAACTTGTTATTTTACCTGAAAAAGTTGACTAGAATTGTTCTTTTTCTTCCCCAGTTATTTTTTCCCTCAGTCCTTTGTTTTTGATAGTTTCTGTTTTTATCTTCAAATTCAATAATCTATGGTTTGTTCACATCATCTCTCTATATTGTTATGAACTTAATTTCTTTTGTTCATTTTATGTCATTTTAATGAAGTTTTTGTTTTTAAACAGTTTGTAACCACTGGTAAGATAAATTATACTTTCGTTTCTATCAAGTAAATTTTATTGGATATCCAAATGTACAAGTTACTACTTTTTAAGCAAAGGATACAGCAGTACTAAAGCTTGGAGGTAGAAATCTCAGGACTTCCAAGTCAGCACACAATGCCCATTTTGTAAATAATTTGAAAAAAGCTCAAAGGGTAGTCATATCTTCTTTGTGAGCAATTTGAAGAGTTAACTGTGAGTTCTATGAATACATTCTGTTAGGATCAAAGAGAAATTAACTAGTCTTGAATGAATGAAAAAATAATTGTAGAGAAAGCACGGAGCGGGAGGACCTGAGAGAAAAGGAGAAAAGAATGAAAGAAGATAGCCTGATTGAGTATACTTTGAGCTTGACATGCAGTTGAAATTCAGATAGAATATCCAGATGCAGTTAAAACTTTAGACACAGAAACTGGGGAATAATTGAAAATAGAGATTTGCTAGCCATCATTTCTTTCTCCGTCAGACGTTTGTTGAATGCTTACTCTGTGCCAGAAACTATGTTATGGACTGAATGTTTATGTCCTACCCCTCAAATTTATGTCCTTCTAGCCTAATAACCTCAAAAGTTATCCCATCATCAACTATAAGTTTAAAATCTCATTTGTCATCTAAATCAGGTATGGATGTGATTTGAGGTGTGGTCCATTCTGAGGCAAAATTCTCCTCTGGCTATGAACCTGTGAATCTGTTAAACCAGACAAATTATGGGCTTCTAAATACAATATAGAACAGGCATAGGATAGACATTCTCACTCCAAAAGAGAGAAATCAGAAGGGAGGAAGGAGTGATGGATTCTAAGCAAGTCCAAAATTTAGCAAGGCAAATTCCATTAGATCTTAAGGCCTGTGAATAAACGTCTTTGGTTCCATTCTCTGCCTCGTAGGCCCACTGGAGTGGCAGCATCACACCCCTTCAGCTGGGCGAAACACCACCCCCATGGCTCTGCTGGGCTCCAGTCTTGCCTTTTGAAACCCAGCTGGAGGCAGCCATGTCTCCCAGGCTTGTGTCTCTGGGCCTGTGGTAGAAGTGGCAGCCTTGATCATCTCTGAATCACCTTTGGGTTCTTTCTACTTTTTATTCCCCCCCCCCCCCCCCCAGGATAGCTTGTGTTTGAAACCAAATTGCACCATGGTCAAGACTGTAAAATCCAAGTCCAACTGCCTTCCTTAATTCCATTCTTCTTTGTCTCTAGTTCAAACTGGCAGTGTCTATGCTGGTATAATATCTGTATTCCTGGCTTCTGCTGAGCTGACTGGTTAAGTCCATGAGTCACACCCACGATCTCTTTATCAGCCATACATTTAGTGTTCTCTTTAGAACAAGCTTTTTCATTTCTTTGCAATGTGACTAGGTGAAGAATTTTCCAAATCTTCGAGTCCTGGTTCTTTTGGCTTAACAATTCCTTGCTTAATTCATTTCTCTCATTTTGCATTTTACTAGAAGCAGTCAGAAGGAACCAAATGATGCTTTCAAAACTTTGTTTAGAAACCTTATCTGCTAAATACTCAATTTTATTGCTCAAAGTCCTGCCTTGACAGAAAACTAGAACACAGCTCAGCCAAATTTTTTGCTGCTATATAACAAGAAGTGCCTGTTTTGCAGTTTGCAGTAATATGTTCCTTAGTTCCGTCAGAGACTTACTGGAATCTCCCTTAACATGCATCTCAAAATTCTTTCAGCCTTTACCCAATACCCAATTTCAAAGCCACTTCAACATTTTTAGGTATTTGTTACTATAGTACCTCCTTTATTTTGGTACCAAAATCTATCTTAGTAAAGTTTGGGCTACCATAACAGAACACCATAGACTAAGATTGTTTAAACTGTGGAAATTTGTTTTCTTACAGCTCTGTAGGCTGGGCCAATTTAGTTCCTGGGGAGGACTCTTCCCAGCTTATAGGTGACTCTTAATGTGTTCAAGCGTCATCTCCCAAGAGTCCTCTGTCCTTGTACTCCAGATGGACTGCTTGCTCTCTAGGCAGTCCTACACAGGTGTTTTCTGGCACTTTCCTTCATCATCCTAAGAGTTGCTCTGACTTTGTTGCTGGTAGAGTAGGTCCTCTAATAAGTTGAAAGTGAATGGAGATAGAGGTGTGTGAGGTGGTAGAGATTTTTAAACTTTGAATGTCTGAACTTGTCTTAATTTCACCCTTAAATTTAACATTACTTTGGTTAAATATAGGATAGTAGGCTGAAAATAACTTTCCCTCTGAAAAGTCCAAAGCCTAGAAGCTTTTTCAGATACTTTCTTTTTTTCCCTCTTGTTCTGAAATATCAGAATTATATGCTTTGGTGTATGTCTATTTTCATTCATAGTTTTAGTACTCAGGATTTTAAATCTGTAATCTCCCACTTTTCATTTCTGGAAATTTCTCTTAGATTATTTCTTGGATATTTTCCTCTGTTGTCTCTGTTTCTCTAAAATATCCTTTTATGGTGTCAACCTCCTGGACTAATTCTCTAAATATTTTCTTTTATCTCTTACTTTTTATCTTTTTAAGAGGTAGTATTGCATAATTGTTAAGAGACTGAGTGATAGAATAAGACTGTCCATTACGAATCCTTGCTCTGCCATTTACTGTCTTTGTGACCTTCAACAAGTTATTTAAATTTTATGCTCCAGTGTCTTCACCTATAAAATGGTCTTAATAATAGTGCATACTTCTTAAGATTGTTTAGGGATTAAATATGTTAATTGTATAAAGTGCTTAGAATAGTACCTGGCAGTTGGAAAGCACTTTAACACATGTTAGCTGCTATGTTTTGTTGTGGTTTTTTAAAATTATCATTACTGTCATAATTATCATCGTTGTTCCTTTATTCTTAAAGATTTGATCAACTTGATATTCTTGAACTTCTGGTCCTTTTTTTTTTTTTAAATCTCCTATTATACTTTTAATTTCTAGAAGCTCAGGTTTTTCTGACTGTTTCCTTTTACTGAAGTGTTTTATTTTTTACATACCATCTCATATAATAGATATTACTTTTCGTTCCTTTTGAAGTTTTTTTCTGTTTCTGCCATTGTTTCTATTTGGCTTAGTGTTTCAATTCCATATTAGATGCTTTATTCAAATATCTGGTAATTCTTGGTTGTCTTTTAATATTAAAGAGTGAGGGACTGGAAGGCTAGTTGGAAGTACTGTGTATTTGGGCACATAACTTGTGGTGTGATAGGTTTACTGTAAATTTAGCTAGTGGTATCTCTCTAAAGACCTTTTCCCTTAATTTTGTCAGTTTCTCCAGGAAGGATTCCTCTAATCTCCTGATCTCTTACCTATTCTGCTTAAGGATGACTTCTGGCCTTGTAAGAGCCTAGCAGTGGGAGCCAACTGTGTACATGTATTGGGGATGGGGGTTATCTCACCCTTCTGTATGAAGACTTTCAATAAGTTACCCTGTCTTCAAAATGATGTCTCACCTGTGCCCTCTATTGTGTTCCTACTGCCAAAGTTTGTCTGATTTGACCTCTCCATTTCTCTTACACAGTGGGGGGAGGAGTAGTATCCTGGCTTTTAGTAGAAAATAGGGGATCTGAGGGGTCTTACTTTTTCTTTTAAAGATTTTCAAGCAGTGCTTCTGCTTTGACACAAAAGTATTTCTCCTTACTTCCTGAAATTACTTGTCTCTTCTACAAGTATGACAGTTGTTAAGATTTGTTAAGGGCAAGTAGTAGAAACTGTGGTGTTTATGTTTATTATATTATTCTTTATTATTTTCTATGTGTTTTATATATCCCATAGAAAAAATAATAATTTGAGACGCTAAAAGTTAAAGTTACAAACAACGTTTATCGTAGCATTCTCAGACTGCAAACAACCTAAAGATCCAACAGTGGGGAAATGACAAACAGAATTTTAATGAAGCCATATAATATATAGTCATCGAAAATCTTATTTTTGAAATGTGGGAATGGTCACAATACCATATTAAAATGTAGAATCCAAATAATATACATTATCATATGTATAACAGGCAATATACATTTTGTTATATATATACATATATATATATATGTAAAAAAAAGATTGGAGGGAAATACTCAAATATGTTCAGAGTTATTATTCCTGGATGGTAGGTTAGTAGGTGATTGTTCACTTTTTTAATATGTTTCAGTATTTTATAATTTTCTTTGTTGAACATTTACCACTTTTAAAATCAATTGCTGTCCAATAAATACTGATTTTTAGAAGGATAATTGGGTACTTTTTTTTTTCATGGTGAAGAGATATTTCTTTTTTTAAAGATTTTATTTTAATTCCAGTTAGTAAACATATAGTGTTATATTAGTTTCAGTTGTATGATAGAGCGATTCACCAATTCCATACATCACCCAGTGCTCATCACAAGTGCACTCCTTAAACCCCATCACCTATTTAACCTATCCCCTGTGGTAAAAATATAGTGAAAAAATACTGTTAAAATTTTTTGTAAGTGACATAAGATAAGGGAGAGTGCAGGAAGGACAAGGAGGCCTATTACTGGAAAATAAAACAATCTCCTGGTTTTAATTTAAAAAAAAAATTTTGTTTAACATTTATTCATTTTCGAGAGACAGTGAGAGACAGTGTGAGCAGGAGAGGGGTAGAGAAAGCTGGAGACACAGAATCTGAAGCAGACTCCAGGCTCTGAACTGTCAGCACAGATCCCAACGTGGGGCTCGAACTCACAAACTGTGAAATCATGACCTGAGCCAAAGTCAGACACTCAACCAACTGAGCCACCCAGGCTCCCACCTGGTTTTAATTTCAAAAAATTAAGTTATGATGGTTCTTTAAAATCCTAGTTGATATAAGTGTGAAGTGTGCAACTGACAGTTACAAAACCTCACAGTAAATAATTTGAATTATTAGATGAATAAATAAATAATTTTTTCCACTTTCTAGACCTGCACTAGCCAATAAAATTTTCTGTGATGTCAGAAATGTTCTCTACCTGCACCACCCAATAGAGTAGCTATTAGACGTATGTGTCTATTAAGCATTTGAAATATGGCAATTGAGGCACTGAATTTATCATTTTGTTTAACTTTAATTAGTAAAAAATTAGCCACATGTGGATAGGGGCAAGTATATTTAATAACATAATTGTAGACCAGTGGTTTTGTAAATAATTCTATGTCTTAGTATCTGATTAACAAAACTAATTTAGATGTTTGGACTGATATCTAGTATTTTTTTAACACAGAAAAAGACAATTGAGGAAAAACAAATTTTAGATAATTATACATGTCTAAAATAAATAGATTTTATAAGGTAGACATAAATTCATTAAATTTAAATTTTTATAATATCTTATTTAAATTTTCTTTATTCCTCATTTCAGTAATAAAAATAGTGGTTCTTTACCCTGAGGATAGGATTGTGGAGCAGGAGTAAGGGTTAAGAATATCAGAATCTTCAAACTTTGTTTTTTAATGTTTATTTATTTTGAGAAAGAAAACAGTGCACATACACATGGCTCATGGAGGGGCAGAAGGAAAGGAGAGAGAGAATCCTTAGCAGGCTCTGTGCTGTCAGCAGGGAGCCCAGAGTGGGGCTGGATCTCACAAACCTTGAGAACATGACCTGAGCTGAAATCAAGAATTGGATGCTTGGGGCACCTGGGTGGCTCAGTTGGTTGGGGGTCTGACTTCAGCTCAGGTCATGATCTCACAGTTTGTGCGTTCGAGCCCTGCGTCCGGCTCTGTGCTGACAGCTCGGAGCCTAGAGCCTGCTCCGGATTCTGTCTCCCTTTCTCTCTGCCCCTTCCCTGCTCACACTCTGTCTCTCTCAAAACAAAATAAACATTAAAAAAAAAAAAAAAAAAAGAATTCGACACTTAATCAATTGAGCTATCCTGGTGCCCCCAAACTTTTTTTTTAACATTACAGATTTTATCTTTTCCCCACAAGACAATAAAAAATGTAGATGGAATTAAATTATCTTTGAGAATGGATAAAGCCAGGAAAATAATTGAGAACCAACCATTTAAAATAATTTACTTTAAAATAATTTATAATTTATAAACTTAATCTAGGTGTAAAAGGATGCCCATCAACCCATATGGTAAGAAGACAGTTTTTATATGTTTGAAATGTTCTAAACAGAATTTTCAATTAGTTCTCTTAAAGCAAGGTTATGGATATTTATATCCCTACTTTATCTCTGTTTGAAGTTTTCCCAAAGGTTACTTTAGAATTATTGAATATGGGTTTTATGGTTAAGATGTCAGGATACTAAATTTATATCATAGATTCTCCTATATTACCAAACAAAAAGTAATTTAAAATACTCCAAAAAATCAGTTATACTGAACATAACAAGAGTCACAGTCCAACCCAATGCCATAAATTTATAAAGTCCATTGCCAAACAAAAGTCACCATTCAGTGCTCTTCCTAACTTCACCCTCACACCCAGAAACCAAAGAAATATTACCTTAAAAAGGTAATTTGGGCTGATGGTCTTAAACTAAAGTAATTTTTCCAGAAAGCAACACTGAATTCAGTATATAATCCAAACCTTAATAGTATATCATCCCCTAAATGAGAATAAAATACTCACTGAACCAACTAATGTGAACACAGGAAGTTGCCATTTTATGAAATCTCATAAGAAAATGAAGAGCCTAGGTCTTCCAAAGAAGATGATGTTTAATTTTGTCTAAGCTCTCATCACATAAAGATAGAGAAAAATGAGGTGCGTAGCACAATACTCAGCCTTCAAACTTTAGCTAGAGGAAAAAAAGTCTGAAAGAAACATAATCCAAGAAGAGAAGGAAATTCTTCCATAAAAGATTTATATAAGAGCTTAATAAGAACATGAGTTCAAAACAACAACAAAAAGAACATGAGTTCAATAAAATATCACAGAAATGAAGTGGGGGAAAAAAAACATGAGAAGTGGATAAAAAGGATAATGGCAGAATTAAAAATACAATTTGACTTAAATAATATTATTACCCAATATTAGTAGCAGTAAGGAACAGGCTTGCAATAGTCATGACACAGTTAGAGAAATGAGATTAAAACAGTGAGAATATATGTTATCTAATAAAATTAAATTGAAGTAGCTTGTAGCTACCATATTGCATAGTGCTGATATAGAACATTTCCAACATCACAGAAATTTCTATAAGTCACAGCTGGTCTAGAAAATGGGAAAATTTAATTATCTAACATTTAAATTGTTTACTGTGTGACATTTTACAACTGTCAATGATATACCTAATATTTATATCAATAAGAATATATTCTAGTTCCGTGTAGAAGAGAAAAATAATGTTAAATGTGAGACACAAAAAATTTTACCTGAAATTACAATCTTCAGCTTAAAGGGGCCTCCAATATTACAGAGGAGAAATAACACAAAGCAATAGACATAGATATAGCCCATTTAAGTTATTAAACTGCAAGGATAAAGGAGGAATTATTCAGGCTTTCAGTCAGAAAGAAGCAAATCACCTACAAGAGTGGAAGCCTTCAATATCACAGCATCATTCCTTGTCCGAAGATAATACAGTGGCAATAGCAACACCTACCTAGTGTTAAGCTAAGCTAATAATAAATCAACTTAGTTATTAGCTAATAACTAAGCTCTAACTATATATATCTATATGTACATATAGATATATACTTAACTATATATATCTATATATACATATAGATATATACTATATATACTATATAATACTATATATCTATATATATATACATATATCTAAATACACATATAGATATAGATATATATAGTTATTTACACACACACACACACACACACACACCCAAAGCGTTGGTTGGATAAAAAAAAATTTGAAAATATAACCCATGTATTTACTTCATCACTGAGAACTTCATTGACTACTCTATGTAAAGTGGCATCTCCTCCCATTACTCTGTATTCCTTCCCTCTTTTGTCTTAAAATCCATATCACTATCCTTCCTTTGTTTATTTTGCTCACTGCTTCATCCCTTGTATCTTCCTGGAACTGCTAAATGAACACAGGTATCATTTTTAAAAACCCAAGAATGACAGAACTGTGGTAAAAGGAACCATGGTGAATCCATTTCAACAAAAACCTAAACTAAACAACTGTGTATCTGGTTGCAGACAAGAATATAAATCTATAAACCTTGACATTATAAAAATAATAGGGAAAAAGTGCTACACGCTAATTTCCTCATTCTTTATAGGAAAGAAGAAAAGAGGAACTGATTTCATTGAAAACTGAAACACATAGAAAGGAGCATAGGGACTCCAACATCTTAATGTGCTTTGTATCACACTTCTAATCCTAGAAGAGAATGTGTCAGGAAATAATCTCACTCAAAGTAAAGAATCATTGATGAGAGTCATTCTTTAAATTTTGCTTTGTTTTTGTGTTATTGTATAAATTAAAGTAAAATGTTCATTTTCCACTATTAATAGTATTTTATTACATGCTATTTTTTTGGAAGTATTTTGTCTAATATATCCATGTATGTATATAAGTTTATGCTAGGAATGTGGTTTACTTAATGATTATTGTGAGGGAGGTTGGCTTTTTAATTTTTTAGTTTGATACCTTTGTCATAGCTATTTTTCTTTTATAATTTCTCTTGATATGTCTTGAAGTTCATTAATCTTTTTTCCTGAAATGTCTAATCTGCTCCTGCCATCCAGTGGGTTTTAAAAATCTCAGATCTTGAAGTTTTCATTTCTAGAGGTTCATTTGGGTCTTTTAATAATATGTCTTTCATATCTCTATATGCTCAATCTTTATTGAACACATGGACTATAACCATAATTGTTTTTTGTCTTAGTCTAATTATATTTGTATCACTGCTGCATCTCCTTATTATGGGTCCTATTTTCCTGTTCTTTTCATTCATTTTTTTTATTGGCTCCAGATAGTATGAATTTTAACATGTGCAGTGCTGGATATTTTACATTCCTGCTGACATTCTTGAGTTAATTTCTGGGATTCAGTAAAGTTACTTGGAAACACTTTGATCACTTTGAGGCTTGCTTTTGAGCTTTGTCAGGTGGGATCAGAGCAGGTTTTGTTCTAAAGCTAATTTTGCTTCTCTACTTAAAGCCTTATGAATTACAACGTTTCTCTGCTCTGGTCGGTGAGACTATGGACTTTTTCTGGTTCTATGTAAGCTGCAGAAATCGTTCAGCTTGCTCCTTTTGAGTGGTTCTTTCACCAGATTTGGGTAGTTTCCTTATGTCTATGTACTGATCAGTACTCAAGAGTTGCCTCCAGAGATCACTGGAGCTCTCTCTCTGTGCTCCACTCTTCCCCTGTAGCTTGCCACACGGCCTCCTTGAACTCCTAGCATAGTCACTTCAACTCAGGAACACTATTAGGTTCCTCCTTTCTGCATTCTGCACTAGATATTTCCTTTTTTCTTTTTTTTAATTCAAGGATAATTAACATACAGTGTTATATTAGTTTTGGGTGTACAATATAATGATTCAACCATCAATACATTGCCTACAATTGCCAACACAAAATATGTGGCTCTGAGTAGTGGTTAAAGCAATTATTTGACTGAATTCTCATAATCAGATATTTTATTAAGTGCTTAACATGCAGCAGGCACCATTTCTTACATTTCACATTCTTTACTCATTTATTCATTACAAAAATCCAATAAAATGAATACTGTTATTTCTATATTTCAGATGATGAATAGAGATATAGAGAGGTCCAATAGGTGGTCAAGGTAACCACAGACATAGCTACTAGTGTGAAAGTCAAGACTTGGACCTAAACAATTTAGTTGTAAAATTCAAACTCATAGCCACTATACTGTATTATACCATATGCCTCACAAATATTTATTTCCATTAGAAGTTACTTTATATTTTGTAAGATGCTAATGCTTTGTTAGGAATGATGGATTCAGAGTTAAATGATATAACTCATCTAATACTAGCATAAATTAAAGTGTAGATCTATTTGGAGGTCTTTTAGTAGATAACTAAAATATATAATGGTTAATGTGTTTTCCAGCTGATTAGTTGACATTATTATAAGAATAAATACATTTGATCTTGCAAAGTAAAAGTTGCAGTTTAGACTAATTTATGACATAACACAAGATTGTGTTTACTAATCCAGCACCCCACATTATCTTTATGATTTTGACTAATAAAAAAGGCAACAATTTCATGTGCTTTCCTTCTCCAAGAAACTTATGTACTTTTTTCTTTGCGTTGTTACTGTAGTGCCTCTTTACACACACACACACACACACACACACACATATGTTTTCAATGTTTTTTATAGCTGTTCCTCCCTAGGTCAGCTTCCAAAAAAGAAAAGATAAAATTGGACTTCAATACCTCTTCACTTAATGAGAGTTAAATCTATTTTCATTGTTAAGAGAAGAGACAAAGGTTTGCATTTACAAAAGTAACGTTTGATAAGGGCAAAATAAATGCCTGTATTCTTAGTTGTTACTTCACCTGTTATTTTCATGAATGAGTTTTTTGCATTGTAGTATTACAAACCAGTAAACAGATTGCACACATGCTGTATTTTTACCTTGTGGGAAACATAACAGTAATTAAATGCAATACATAAATGCTAATTTCAGACTTTGCTTTAAATGCAATACATAAATGCTAATTCCAGACTTTGCTTTAAATATATAGTATATATATATGAAAAGAGCATACCTCTTGTTGCAATAGCATTTGGCTTCTCATGGTATACAAGTTTGAATATTTTCTTTAATTTCTAGTTCATTCCTAAAAAATTAAACTTCACAATATTATATATATAATATTTCCTCTGTTTTAGAAATAGCTATATTGTCATGACTTTATGTTTGAATCATTTTTAAGGCATCAAGACGTTGGAAAGTTCTAGTATTGCTAATATTATCATTTAAGAAAATTGTCACATTTTTAAATCACAGATGCTGAATAATGTGTCATTTTGTTTTCTTAGGAACTTCCTGCACCATTACTTGATGATAATGTTAAAAAAGATTTTGATGAAGATGCATGTAATCATAAAACAGCAGAATCTAACATTAAAATGAAAATAGCTTGGCGTTACCAGTTATTACCCAAGATGGAGGCAAGTCAACATAGAAACTTTTCTAAAATTTGTAAATGTACTTGTTTTCATCTTATAGATTCTTTTGTGGTATACCTGTTATTCTTTAAATGCACTATGATGTCTATTTGCTCACTTAAATAACTAATATTTTATTTGTATTTTATCAAGATGATATTTCTTACAAATAAAATTATGGCATTTTTTTTTTTTTTTTACCAAAATAGATTTCATTTCTTCTATACCCTCCATGTAGAATCTTTTATTATACGGTTGCAAGCCAGAGTAAGCAAACACATTAAGGCTATTTCTATCCAGCTTGAATACCTATAAATATTCGGTGTGGATAGACTAAGAGATAGGAAGTGAAGGGAAATTTTCTGAGAAAACAGATTTCAGTGAATCTGCCCACTGAAGCTTATGAACTCTGCTCCTAGGGAAGGCTCTATTCACTTAGCTCCTTTTTTGATTGTTTACTTCAGTCTTCAGAACACTTTAATGTCTACCAGACATTATCATATTGGTAGAAAAGAAAGAAATTTTAATATGAGACATGGCACCCATAGTCCACCCTTCCTTAGTCTTCCACATTGACTGTTCCTTCCCCAAGGACAGAAATATGTTTATAACACTCCTTAACTGCAAATGCATAATTTGGTATACTGTTTCCACTGCCTCCTTCTAAATGCATGGTAGACTGTATATCATAGCACCCTTCTAACCAAGCTTAGACAAAGCCTTAGTATTCTCTGCAATATTCTGGGTGGTCACTACCAGTGAATATGTAAGATGAAACCTGTTTGCCATTAAAAGCCTGAAATATAAAATACACACTTCTCAAGATTATGTATAAGATCTGTAGAACCTTATCCAAACCTACCTTTTAACTCCTCCTGTGTGATTATAAAACACTATATTCACCTGTCCTATGAGAGTTGCTCCTTATAAATAGCTTATATTTATGCTGGTAATGATCTTCCCTTTCTTATTCACCAACTCAGCCTTCTCCAAGTGCGAATGTTACTACTCTGACAGTTTTCCATACATAATTATCTAATTTCTTATTTTTTGTGTTCACAGCCCTTCATGTATTTTATTTTTTTTATTTTTATTTTATTTTTTATTTTTCAAAAAAATTTTTTTAATGTTTTATTTATTTTTGAGACAGAGAGAGACAGAGCATGAGCAGGGAAGGGGCAGAGAGAGAGGGAGACACAGAATCCAAAGCAGGCTCCAGGCTCTGAGCTGTCAGCACAGAGCCCGACACAGGGCTCGAACTAATGGACCGTGAGATCATGACCTGAGCCAAAGTCGGATGCTCAACTGACTGAGCCACCCAGGTGCCCCAGCCCTTCATGTATTTTAAAGTACTTCTAATAGTGCTCACTTCGGCAGCACATATACTAAAGTACTTCTAATATAATGTTATAAGTAATTGTTGGTATAACTGTCTTCTCCACCAGACAGAATTCTCTATGAGGGCAGAAAGCCTGTTTTATTTTCTCTTGTATCTCCAGCATCTGTATTAATGCCCAGATTATAAGCATTTGTGTTTGATAAATGTATTCAGTCATTCAGCAAATATTAAGTATCAACTGTGTACTAAGTATAAAATATGGTACATAGGTACATATTAAGCAATGATAAGTTGTTCTAATTTAGCTGGAAAAGCTATTTGAATACATTTTTAAGCATGATTTGCATGACTGTGAACAAACTACAAACCGAAGCGAGGGTATTTGCAACTGATAGAATAAGGAATAAATTTTCCTTATATACAAAGAACTTCTAAAATGAATAAGGAATAGTCTACCAACCTAATTTTTTTAAAATGGGTGGAAATATACAAAGGAAATTTAGTGGCTCTTAAACATACAGAAGCAGATGCCCAGTTTCACTTACAATAAGAAAAATGCAAATTAAAACTGCACTGACCTCCTGTTTTTCTCTTAACAGATTGTCAATAACCTAAAATGTTTGGTAAGACACTAAATTAACAGAGGTGTGGGTAAATTAGTACTTTTATACTTTGCTGGTGGAAATGTAAATAAGTACAATTTCTGTGGAGGGTAATCTGGTAGTAGCCTTTAGAATTATAGAAAACATATACCCTTTGATCCTTTGGGGCATTTACATTATGAATATATTTACTTACATGTAAAATGAAATATATATGAGCTATTTTTGCAGTATATTTTTAATAGCAAAAGATTGGAAAGAACCTAAATGTCCACCAGTAAGCACCTAGTTAAATAAACTATATACCATATAAATGAACATATACCATAATATGTGTATTATGTGCATGGTATATGTGTACAGTATAACACCATATATTTGTATTAAAAAATAAAGGGAAGAAGCTCTGCATAGTCAGTTGTTACAGACATAGCCTCGCTTGGATGTGATTGAGAACTGGGTAGAAGAGGCCAAAATAAATGTAGTTATTCTGCTTAGGAAAATGTGAGTAGAGTGATAGAGATTAAAATAGACAAGGAGTGTAGGACTAGCACTTGAGAAGCCTAATGGCAAAGAACTTCATTCATGTCTTTCAGCCGATAGTTTCACTTAAGTTACTGGGCTTAATGGTGACTCTTTGGTGAAGAATGACTGTATTCTAATTTTTCTAGTGGGATTCTGAAAGAACCTGTAATGAACAAAAGCTCTAAGTTAAAATCAGCTTTCTTGTAAAGACAGTCCAGTTTTAGGTTATATAAATCACTTGTCTCTCGCATTTACTTACTTTATTTTACTCTTATCTCCATTATATTTTGGTTTTTTCATTGGTCACTAACATTCTTCACTTGAAATTATAAGTAAAGATGCAAATATCTGAAACTTAAAGCTTTATTTTTTTACTGCTTGTTACAAAATCTGTTTTGTCAAGGGGTGCCTGGGTGGCTCAGTTGATTAAGCATCAGACTCTTGATTTTGACTCAGGTCATGATCTCATGATTCATGGGTTCCAGGCTGTGCTGATAGCCTGGAGCCTGCTGGGGAGTCTCCCTTTCTCTCCCTCTGCCCCTCCTGGCCCCACTCTCTCCTTTAAAAACAAAACGAAACGAAACGAAACATAAGCCCCATGGTCAGTTTTCAAGGTTTACAGTTTGTTTTAAAAATTGTGCTCTTCTTACACTGAACTTTCCTAGATGACTTCCTCTCCCATCTTCTTGAGTTCTCCGCTAAAATATCACTTTATCAGGACTGTATTTTTTTTTCTCATTCTCTATAAAATAAAATCACTCTCTCACTGTTATCTCCTTTCAAGGTCTTATTTTTCTCCAGGGCACTTATCATCACCTAACAGATAATATTATCTCTGTCTTCCTACTAGTAGGTAAGCTCAATGGAAGAAAGGGACTTTGAATATCTTGTTTTACTGGCCTGTAGTGGGTGCTCACCAGTTATTTGTTGAATGCATGAGTGAATGAATTATATAGAATGTGAATTAAATGCAAAACTGAGTTAAGTTGCATTAATTAATATAAATAAAAAATGGCTTTTTTCAAATTTACTGTCAGTGGTCAAATTTAAATTTCTTAGTATTTATAAGTTAGCTCTGTCAAGTTTACAAAATAGAATCGTCTTCTGGCTTCTTTGCTTTTCTTTGAAATTTGGCCAGCATGTTCATTTGCCTGTCACAGAAATTTTGTGAATGAGGATTTGCTGAGATTAATAGACTTTGGTCGTCAGCTGTCATCTACTTTATAAATCCAGATTTTACTTTGCCATTATTAGTTTAAAAACAACAAAACCCTGGGTTTTCTGTATTTTATCTGTGACAAAATATAGTTAACACTATTACGAGTATAGATTAAACAAGTAGTCCAAAACTAGCTGTGGCATTTATCAGAGATGCTTCTTAATATAAGTTGCCACCAGATCCTAAGACTGTAGTCACATTCCCACTTAGGGAATGCAAAAAAAAAAAAAAAAAAAAAAAAAAAAAGATAAGAATATGCACACCTAAATCAGTAACAATAGCTCAATAAAGCATAAAACAGTGCTTCTTCCAGTTGGAGGGGTGTGTGGCTTTAAAAAGTCCCCCTTCTCTTGTCCTGTCATTTTGACTCTCTGTCTTAGGTAGGCATGCTCTTTTTTTCCCTGTCCAATCATCAAATCCTATTCCCTTTTCACCCCAAGAAATGGTAGCTTACAGGATATTCTGAGACCCAATTTCTTTAATATTGTATAGTTCTACTACCAAAGCTTATAAGGCTCTCGCACTTTATGGCAATATATTAGATCTTTATTATGTTAAATCCTCATTATACCTTGGCTTTCTATCTTATTGATTGAGCCACAATAGTCCTGTGATAGATATGTGCATGGTACAGGTGACAACAAATATCATTTTTTCAATAAGGCAATGTTACTGCAAAGGATAGTGATGGATCTTCTGTTCTCTAGTGAATCATGACACAATAACAATAATTAATATCACTTATGTAGTGCTTCACAATTTACAAAATATTCATTGCCAGTGTTGCATTAGATTCTCACAGCAGCCTAGCAAAATAGTTATTAGTGATTGAACTGAGGCTCAAAATGGTTAATTAATCATTTGGGTTCTTGCTTTCCGTTATGCCATACTGAGAAACAAGAAATGGTAACAATAATAAGAAAATGTCTTATTTAGACTTTATTTGTGTGCAACTTTTCTCTAAAAGTTTTGATTCTTTCTAACATACTGGAGGTAGGGGATGGTATTGTTTTACTGCTCTGTACCCCTGCTGGCCCCCCCATCAGAGTTAATTTTCCCTTATCATAGTAAATTTTTACTGAACCAGTCCATTATACTCTGTTCCACAACTGACAAACGTAAAGGATAGTTTGAGACTGTGAAATAGAAGTTTTCATAATGTAAAACTAAAGCAACATGTTCTTAACAAACTGAGTAAAACTGACTTAGCTATTGATGATATTTTGATTTTTTTAATGCATCTTTCATTTGTGGAGTTGACATTTTTTCATAGAGCATTACTATTCTCAGATTTAAAACATTTAGTTATTTCTTTTCCGAGGAAATATTTGAAGTCTTTGTTTTATGATTTCACATTATTTAAAAAATCTGATTGTATGTTAATGCTTTGTGTCACGGGTAGAAAAAAACCTTACAGAATCGTTTTTCCTATAAATATATATTTGTTTTCCATTTTCATTTTTATTGAAGGATTAATAAAATTTCATCATTAATAAAAATTTTTATGTCTACCTTGTGAATATTTTAGTTACCATATTTAATTATAATTTCTAAAAAATTAATAATGGTAATAAGAAAAGCTTCCAAATTTATTCTTACATTTTAATGAATTATTTGTGTTCTATATGTAAACTGTCACAGCATGAAATCAATTTTCTGCCTTGATTCATCCCAAATCAGAGATTTCTATCACATTAATATTATAATTAGAAACATTAATAGAGACGGCAACTTTAAAAGCATACTTTGCTTCTTGGCAATTTAGCATATTTTTCTGAGTGCCCAAGACTTCAAGAACCTTCAGTGCACTAATAAATTTATTAACTCAAACTTAAAAGAAGCGAAAAGTCTCTCTTTCTTTCTCTCTCCCCATGGCCAGTCTGCTAAAATAGATTATTCATGCTTATTTGATTCAGGTAGGCTTTTGCAAGCTTCCCTACTAGGCCTGGGAATGTGGTACATTGAGGCCTTTTCAGAGGCTTCTGACATAGACCAAGCTTTTATTGCATGGTGTTTTATTATTACCAAATCCTAGTCTCCACCCAGTTTGTAGGCACTCTGCTTATTCTTTTGAATCAGGAAAGGTTATCACCTACCTTAATCCATGGAGCAGCGTGGATTAAGGACACCAGTGTGCCCCAGGATTCTCAAAGAGGATCCTGGAAACTTCTTGTTTCTTCTTTTTTGCTGTCTTTACTAAATTCTATTGGGCCTTAGGAGGATTTGCATCTGAAATGGGCAACCTGGTGTTTTTCTCAATGAAGACATCAGATCAAAGTTCAGTTAGTCAAGGCCTTTCTAAAACATTAAGGGGGCCTGGACTTACACAATAAAAAGATGAGCTCTAGCAGAGATTGCAGTAAAAACATTCTGAACTATAATCCGGATAAAGAATAGATTATAGGCCAAAGAACAGACCTTGTTTAAATTGCTTTATACTAATAACTTTACATTTAAAAACTTTACCCTATTTTTAAGAAGTATACTTTAATGTCTCATACTTTATTTGTTAACACTGTCTTGGTAAACAGATAAATCATGTTTTGAGAACCACACTTGTGTATATATTGTATTGTAAACATTAGATGGAGCCAATTGATAGGTCTCTTTCCTTAATGAAAGTGAACAGTGTCTTATGGAGGGATAAACAGTCATTTTATTTAGAAAGTAAATGCCAAACTCACAGACTCTATATCAGAGAATAATATTTCTATTAGACTTAAATTTGTTTATCCTGTGTTACTGTAGAGTTGATGTTGGTAGGCATTCAGTTGAAGAATATTAATCCTTTAAGTCTCAAAATGCAAATATCTAGTGTCAAGCAAATGTCTGTTTCTTATCTAAATTTCAAAGTTGTCAGTTACTTCGTAAAATGAGAATTTACTCTTCCATTTCTGCAGAGATTATCTGCAGATTATCTGTTTTGTTGAATGTTCTGAAATATGTCTGTTTTATAGCATTCAGGACAGTGGAAACTATGTAAATTTAGATTAGAAACTATTGGAAACTATCGCCAGGTGGAACCTGTTAGGAGTTCAACTTTGTACAGAGGTGTGTACATATTTCTAATGAGTTGAATCAGCACAGAATCCATTCAAAGCAATATAATGAGAATGTTCTGTTACTAGGCCTTTACTATCCTATGTACATAAATTCAGCATCAACAGTTATTAGAGTTATTTGTGTAGAAGATAATTTGTTGGAGAAACTGACAATAGCACAAAAGAGGAGGCATCAATGAACTAATGATGATGTCAGGTTTCTGATTTATCTAATGTAGTTTATATACATTCTCCCTCTTTATCATGTGCCTTGTTCCCATCTGGAGTATCCTCAATACATTTTATACTGTAAGCTTAATTTAAAATTAGCAAGAAATTTTGAATGTATATACACACTATCTTGTGAGAATTTAGGTTTTAAATGATGCTCAGCTCAATATGTTTAAAAAGCTAGTTTTTTTGAGCCCCTCACCAATGATTTAATTGGCTTAAGTTTTCATTAGTTCTTAGCAACTCCATATTTAATTGATCATTTAAACCTGGAATCTTTAAAAAACAATTAAAACATGTATATTAATTTTTTTTCAACTCAGGAAGGTAAGAAAAGCAAAGAGAATTCTTATCAAATTTAGTGACCACCAGGAGTGAAGAAACATGGGAAATGAAAAGGTTGATTTCTAACTATTATTTAAAATAATAAAAGTTGTTGTATGCTTCTTTGAAATTTAATAAGTCTATGTGTATCAGCTCTTCCTTATCAGCATTAAAATGCATAAATGTATCAATATTTTGCTGAATGTAGTTTGAATACATTGTAGTTTAAAAAAACAATAATTAAAAAATAATAACAATAATTTTTTTAATGACCAGTATGGCTTTTCTTAACAGGCTGGACCAGTATCATCTTCAAGATTTGGTCACTATTATGATGCATCAAAAAAGATGCCACAAGAACTAATTGAGGCTTCAAAATGGCATGGGTTTTTTTCCCCAGAAAAATCATCTTCAACTCTTAATATAGAACCATGGTAAGTAATGACCCATTTCTGATTTCACAGGTTAATAGAATGCATTTTTACCACATTCTTTGAAATAATGCATAACTAAAGGTACATATCCTAATAATAAATGTTTTCTATAAAATATGTGATCTTACTTGTATATATGTTTCATAATATTTCTTTATATTTAGTTTTCTTTTTCTGGTCCTATAACTGTTGGATATGCTATTATCCTTAATTTGCAGTTTGAAAAGTATTATAATACCTCCTGTTTTTAATTTTGAGAAAATGTGGAATAGTTTTTAAATTGGGGTCTTTTAGTCCTAAATGCAAATAGGTATCTAAAAACTACTTAGCAGTGAAAATGGTATAAAGTAATGCTGTTTTTCAATAAATGTTCTTTCAGAAAGTAAATATGTTTTCCGATATTTTATTTATTAAGGCTTTCTATTTGTAGTTAGTTATTCTATAAATAAACAATCTCTATTTTTTTAGATTGCCTTAAGAGCAATGTAGGGTTTTTGAGTTTTACAGTTAAGAGCTTTAAATATTAAACAAATACAACATGTTTATAGTGATACTAACTTTATTAAGACAAAAGTCTGAAAATTACAGTACTTGACATTGAATAATTTATATATAGTGTTAAGAATATTTAATTTCAATTCTTAACTGTTGAATCATAGAAACGAATCCATGGAATAGGGTGTTGCCTCTATTTTCTTTCATATTGTAAAACCATTATTTTCAAAGTGACCTGAGTTATTAAATGGAGATTTAATAGACAGGAACTGAAATGACTTACAAGTCTAAAGTCTCTTTTCCAGGAATATTACTTGAGAATTTAGTAAAGGCTGTCTTATTTATTTTTATTAAATCTGTGTCCCCCCCCTCAAAAAAAAATTCTTTGCTTCATTATGGTTTCTCCATTCTGTGGCTTGAGACTTACCAAAAATGGTACTCTGATGTTGTCTTAATATTAATAGCAATGATTAATGATTGACTGCTGTGTGTCAATCACTCTACTACACATTGCATTTGTTGTCTAGTAAAACCCTTGTATGAAACATAACTGTATTCCCATTTTCCAGAAGAAGATACCAAAATTTAAAGAAGTTGTTTACTTGAGGCTCAACTATTAAGTGATAGAACCAGGATTAACCTAAGTCAGATCCCTCTCTTTCTTTTGCTTTACTGCTTCAAGACACTTTGGTGTCCTTTGCCTTTACCTTCCTATGTTATGGAGGAAAGAACACTGGTAAAGAAACAAAGAAAGAAATCTGGGTTCTGATGCTGAGTCCATCCTTAGGAAAATCCCTTAAATTCAGTGAAAATAAATACCCTTCTGTGAAAAATTAGCACCGGGGGATACCATTTGTCTTACCTACATCAGTAATATTTTGTTAAGTTTGAATGACTATACTGATTATACTCATTCTAAATTTTTGTCATTCAGTAAACTAGACATACATATGCTTTTATGGCTTGGGAAATAACTTTTCCCTGATTCCTCAAGCAGTAGGTGGTGGAACCCAGATTCAAAGTTGGTTCTTTCTGACTCAAAATTCTGTGTTAGCAATAATGCTATATATTGCCCCCATTTATAGAGTGCTAAGGGAAATAAAAAATATAAAATGTCCATTAAGTATGATGTAAGTGAACAAAAAATATAGTGTTACTTTTGTAACTAATAAAACATTTAAATAATAAAACTTTCTTTAAGCCCCAAAGTACAAGATTTTTGTTCATTCAATCAGCAACTAAAAGAAGGAGGGAATTAACATTTATTGAATACCTGTTCCATCTCAGGCACTGTTCCAGGCATTAGACCATGAGATAGCTCATTTAATCCTCCCACAACCCTCCGAAAGAAGTAATATTTTCTCCATTTTATAGGAAACTTGAGGTCAGAGATGCTAAGTAGCTTTCCCACTTTTTCAGGCTGTTGGTGACTAAGTCTTCAAAACCTCTGCTTTTTTTTTGTCTGCCAGGCTGTCTCCATTTGCTCCTGCAGTAAATGTGCAGCACATGAAGCTGGGTGCCAGGAAAAAAAAAACTTGATCACCTGTGAGAATATAGTCCTCTAGTCTTTAAAATACATACTTTTTCAGAATGTTTTTTGAGAGCTAGCAGTTTTGCATAGAATAGGAAAATTTATAGATTTCAATTATCAAGGCAATATTTCATTTCATAGTTAACTGATAATTCATTTATTTCATATTAAACTTAAATGCTTAATTAAATGTAATTAAACTTTAAACATGTAATTAAATTAATTTTGAAAATGAGTACTTACCATGTGGGATTTAATTTATGAAAAGCATGTGCTCATTTCACTAAAATGAACTTTACTGGTTCATTTATGGAACAATAAAGCTAAGCTTTACAGTTGTCTATACTTTTCCTGCTATTAAGACTAGAGGGTATAGTTGTGTCCCACTAACAGATGTGAGGATATAATATATAATTTCATATATTCTGAAGGCACTGTTGAAACATAAAGTTTTTTTATGGTGAGAAAAACTGAAGATCATTTAAAATTTGCATTAACTGATTTAAAATCATCGGCAGGTTTGCCCATGGAAAATGTTCATACATATAATTTAAGGTTTCAAAGCAAAGCCTGGCTGTAAAAACCTGAGAAATATCACACCAATATTACCCGATAGTTTTGTTTTAATATTTCATTGTCGTAAATCAGGTAAGTTGACACAAAACAGTGATAGGAAAACTGATTTTGATAATAAGTTTGTGATCTAAGATTATTTTTAACTTGACGTAGTTTTTTGTTTTTTTTTAATGTTTATTTATTTTGGACAGAGAGAAGAGAGCATGAGCGGGGCGGGGGGGAGGTGGGGGCAGAGAGAGAGGGAGACACAGAATCCGAAGCAGGCTCCAGGCTCTGAGCTGTCAGCCCAGAGCCTGATGCGGGGCTCGAACTCACAGACCACCAGATCATGACCTGAGCCGAGGTCGGACGCTCAACCGACTGAGCCACCCAGGCGCCCCTAACTTGACATAGTTTTGAATTAATCTTTGCTAACAGATATGCAAAGACAGTTCTGTTTTCTTACTAGAAAGATAATGCCATTCTTCATACTAGGGATGGTGTTTCAGCTTTCTTATTTATTAACAAATCTACTAACATACTGTTACAAAATGAATGTTTGTGGTTCCCTCCCCAACACCCCAAATTTATATGTTAAAGTACATATGATGGTATTTGGAGACAAAACTTTGGGAGGTAATTTTGGTTGCATGAGGTCATGAGGGTAGGACCTTAGTCTGATAGGACTGGTATTCTTAAAAAAGAGGGAAAGACATCCAGCTCCTACTCTTTCCCTTGAGCACAAATCCAGGAAGGGCCATGTGAACAACACAGCAAGAAGGTGGTCATCTATAACCCAGTGGTGGAGCCCTCACCAGATACAACCCTGCTAGCACCTTGATCTTGGACTTCTAGTCCCCAGAATTTCTACAGAATTAATTCTTGTTGGTTAAGCCACTCAGTCTATAGTATTTTGTTATGGAAGCCAAAGCCAATTGATGTACCTGCTATATTGTAAAATATTACTTTTTTTAATTGATAGACCATATCTTGAATATTGACTTTACATGCAGTTGGTAGTAAACAGAATGAATTTGTTTTGATATGTTTCTTTGAAATTCATGATTTTGTTTTTACATGGATATCCAAAAAATGGCCATTAGTTTCTCATATTAACTAGAAGTTTTGTATTAATTAATTTGAATGAACTGAATTCTGAAAGAACCATTTATCTTTTTAGGAGAACTTCTAGGAGAAAATCAATGGAGAGAGGATAAGAATATTACTTAAGATTTTAGAAGTCCTTCCTTTTCTTATTTGGCCAAGTCTCTCTACCACTTAAATGGAACATATGTATAAGCCTTCTGTAATATTTTCCTAGACAAATTATAGTTATGTACCCCCCCATAAATTCCAACTTAATTTTGTTCATACTCTGTCAGGACACTTAGCACATTACAGTATAGTTATTTGTATTGTCTACATTTTTATCTTCCCTCTCAAGCAGTGGAAATCCTTGAGGAAGGGGGTTATGCTTTCTATACCTCCTTATTTCATGAATTTAGGACACAGGTGTTGAGTTGATAGTTGATGAACTAGTGAATCAATGGACAAAGTATAGTAATAACTCAGATTAATACAGCCTTGTTCTTACCTCAAAGATTTAGTGGGGTAAAACTAGCAACTGAAACATAGCCATGTAAGAGTACATTCTATTTCAAAACTACAGATCTCTTACATTACAAAGCAGAGAACCACAATATATTTAGAAGTTATAAGTAGAAAATTCACTCATGAGAAAGGAATTTTGATAGAGAACTTCTAGGTAAGTCTAAAGATTCAGAAGTATGCTGAATTACTTTATTAAAAGGGTATAGTAAATGATACATTAATACAAATCTCAGAGCTGAGGGAAAGGCAAGATGTAAATGTGATTAGGGATTTTACACATTGGCCATTCTGCTGGTGATGTGATTAAAGTAAAAAGATAATATCTAAAAATTTTGACAGAAAGAATTATTAATCCTGAAACTCATTTTAACCAATGAAGAGAAATTACTTGCTTACATGTGTGCCTTTCTTCATTTTTCTATCTTTTAAAGGGGACTTCATGTATGCAGAATTTAGTCACTCATCCTGGCATGCTATCTTCATTGATATGCATGGTTTTTGATTATTATTTCCCACCTAATTCTCACATTTCTAGTTTCAGTCATCTTCTCCTAGGCATACATCCTCTTATTTATGTATGTCCTTCCAAATTTTCTTTTCCCTTCAATAAAGTAATCTTAGACCCTTGACTCCTCTCTCTCACTCCCTGCATCCAATCAGCAACTCCTGAAATTTTATTTATTTTTTTAAGTTTTTATTTAAATTCCAGTTAGTTAACATACAATGTAATATTAGGTTCAGGCATAAAATATAATGATTCAGTACTTAAGTACAACACCCAGTGCTCATCACAAGGGCACTCCTTAATCCCCATCTCCTATTTAATTCATACCCTGCCCACCACCCCTCTGGAAACCATCAGTTTGTTCTCTATTGTTAAGGGTCTGTTCCTGGTTTGACTCTCTCTTTTTTTCCCCTTTGCTCATTTGTTTTTTGTTTCTTAAATTCCACATATGAGTGAAATCATACATTATTTGTCTTTCTCTGACTGACTTATTTCACTTAACATAATGCACTCTAGCTCCATCCGCATTGGTGCAAACGGCAAGATTTCATTCTTTTTATAGCTGAATAATATTCCATTGTGTGTGTGTACATATATATATATATATATGTACACACACACAACATCTTCTTTCTCCTTTCATTAGTTGATGGACACTTGGACTGTTTCCATAATTTGACTATTGTAGATAATGCTGTTACAAACATCAAGGTGCATGTATTGCTTTGAATTAATATTTTTGTATTCTTTGGCTAAATACCTAGTAGTGCAGTTGCTGGATCATAATGTAGTTGTATTTTTAACTTTTTGAGGAACCTCCTTACTGTTTTCCACAATGGCTGCACCAGTTTGCATTCCCACCAACACTGCAAAAGGATTCCCCTTTCTCTACATCTTCATCAACACCTGTTGTTTGTTGTGTTGGTGATTTTAGCCATTCTGACAGCTGTAAGGTGATATCTCATTGTAGTTTTGATTTGTATTTCCCTGATAATATT
Organism: Panthera leo; assembly: GCF_018350215.1. Classification (NCBI taxonomy): domain Eukaryota; kingdom Metazoa; phylum Chordata; class Mammalia; order Carnivora; family Felidae; genus Panthera; species Panthera leo. The sequence continues at coordinate 85,779,657 of NC_056688.1, forward strand.
AATGTTTAGCATCTTTTTATGTGTCTGTTGGCTATCTGTAGGTCTTCTTTGCAAAAGTGTCTATTCATGTCTTCTGCCCATTTTTTTTCTTTTTTTTTTTTTGTCTTCTGCCCATTTTTTAATTGGATTATTCATTTTTATGGTGTTGAGTTTGATAAATTCTTTACATATTTTGGATTCTAACCCTTTATCAGATATGTCATTTGCAAATATCTTCTCCCATTCTGAAGGTTGCCTTTTAGTTTTGTTGATTGTTTCCTTTGTTGTGCAGAAGGTTTTTTTTGTTTTGTTTTGTTTCTATTTGGATGAAGTCCCAATAGTTTATTTTTGCTTTTGTTTCCCTTGCCTCAGGAGACATATCTAGTAGGAAGTTGCTAAGGCCAATGCCATAGAGGTTATAACCTGTGTTCTCTGCTAGGATTTTTATGGTTTCAGGTCTGACATTTAGGTCTTTCATCCATTTTGAATTTATTTTTGTGTTTGGTGTCAGAAAGTAGTCCAGTTTCATTCTTTTGCATGTTGTCCAGGTGTCCCAACACCATTTGTTGAAGAGACTGTCTTTTTCCCATTGGATATTCTTTCCTGCTTTGTCAAAGATTAATTGACCATGTAATTGTGGATCTATTTCTGGGTTTTCTATTCTGTTCTGTTGATCTATGTGTCCCTTTCTCTGCCAGTATCATACTGTTTTGATCTCTAGAACTTTGTAGTATAACTTGAATTCCGGAATGATGATGTCTCCAGCTTTGCTTTTCTTTTTCAGGTTGCTTTAGCTACTTGGAGTCTTTTGTGGTTCCATAAAAATTTTAGGATTGTTTGTTCTGGTTCTGTGAAAAATACTGTTGGTGTTTTGACAGGGATTGCATTAAATCTTATAGATTCCTTTGGATAGTATAGACATTCCAACTGTATGTGTTCTTCCAATCTATGAGTTTGGAATGTCTTTCCATTTCTTTGTGTCATCTTCCAATTCTTTCATCAGTGTTTTATAGTTTTCAGATAACAGGTCTTTCACCTCTTTGGTTAAATTTATTCGTAGGTATCTTATTGGTTTTGATGCAAGTGTAAATGGCATTGATTCCTTAATTTCTCTTTCTGCTGCTTCATTATTGGTGTATCAAAATGCAAGAGATTTCTGTATGTTGATTTGGTATTGTACTGAATTCGTGCATCAGTTCTAGCAGTTTTTTGGTAGAGTCTTTTGGGTTTTCTGTATAGAATATCATGTCATCTGCAAATAGTGACAGTTTGACTTCTTCCATGCCAGTTTGGATGCCTTTTATTTCTTTTTGTTCTCTGATTTCTGTGGCTAGGACTTACAGTACTATGTTAAATAACAGTGGATGATAATGGGTGTCCCTGTCTTGTTCCTAACAGTACAGTTTTTCCCCATGAAGGATGACATTATAACAATATCTGTTCTCCCAACCTATGACACTGGAATATCTTTTTCTTTGTTTGTGTCACCTTCAGTTTCTTTTAGAATATTCTTTCAGAATACCAGTCTTTCACCTGTTGGTTAGTTTTATGCCTAGATATTTTATTCTTTCTGGTGCAATTGTAAATGGGATTGTATTCTTAATTTATCTTTCTGTTGCTTCGTTATTAGTGTATAGAAATACAACAGATTTCTATATATTGATTTTGTATCCTGTGATTTTACTGAATTCAATTATCAATTCTAGTAGTTTTTGATAGAGACTTTAGGGTTTTCTCTATATAGTATCATATCATCTGCAAATAGGGAAAGTTTTACTTCTTCCTTATTGATTTGGATGCCTTTTATTTCTTTTTGTTGTCTTATTGCTATGGCTAGGACTTCCAGTACGATGTTGAAGAAAAGTGATGAGAATGGACATCTTTGTCTTACCTTAGGGGAAAAGCTCTCAGTTATTTACCACTGGGTATGATGTTCACTGTGAGTTTTTCATACATGGTCTTTATTATGTTGAAGTATGTTCTCTCTAAACCTACTTTGCTGAGAGGCTTTTTTTAAATGTTTTATTTATTTTTGAGAGAATGCAAGTGGGGGAAGGTCAGAGAGAGGGGTACAGAGGATCCAAAGTGGTTCTGCGCTAATAGCAGTGAGCCCAATGTGGAGCTTGAACTCACAAGCTGCAAGATCGTGACCTGAGCCAAAGTCAGACGCTCAACCAACTGAGCCACCCAGGTGCCCCTGCTGAGAATTTTTATCATGAATAGATGTTGTACTTTTTCAAATGCTTTTTCTGCATCCATTTAAATGATCATATAATCCTTACCCTTTCTTGTATTAACATGATGTATCATGTTGATTATTTGCAAATATTGAACACCCTTGCAATCCAGGAATAAATACCACATGATTTTGGTGCATGATTTTTTAAATGTATTGTTGGATTCAGTTTGCTAGTGATTTATTGAGAATTTTTGCATCCATGTTTATCATGTATATTGGCCTGTTTTCTCTTTTCTGGTGGAGTCTTTATCTGGTTTTGGTATTAGGGTTATCTGGCCTCATAGAATACATTTTTAAGTTTTCTTCCCTTTTTTGCATCTTTGGAATAGTTTGAGCAGAATACATATCAGAGAAAATCTTCAGAAATAATGACAATACAAGTAATAAAATGGTAATAAATATATATCTATCAATAACTACTTTGAATGTTACTGGACCACTACTCACTCCAATCATACAACATAGAATGTAATAATGGATAAAACAAAAACAAAAACAAAAAACAAGATTGATCTATATGTTGCCTACAAGACACTCATTTTAGACCTAAAAACACCTGCAGATTGAAAGTGAGGGTGTGAAGAATCATTTATAATGCAAATGTGTCTAAAGAAACCTGTAGTAACAATATTTGTATCAGATAAACTAGACTTTAAAGCAAAGACTGTAAAAAGAGACAAAGAAGAGTATTATATAATCATAAAGGGGCAATCCAACAAGAAGACACAACAATCATAAATACTTGTGTACCCAACATGGGAGGACCCAAATATATGAAACAATTAATAACAAACATAAAGGAACTGATTGATAATAACACAATACTAATAGGGGACTTTAACACCCCACTGACATCAATGGACAGATCATCTAAGCAGAAAAGAAACAAGAAAACAATGGCTTTGAATGACACACTGAACCAGATGGACTTACCAGATATATTCAGAACATTCCATCCTAATACAGCAGAATACACGTTCTTTTCAACTGCACATGGGAGACATTCCCCTGAATAGATCACATGTTAAGTCAGAAATCAGACCTCAGCAAGCATAAAAAGATACAAATCATACCATGCACTTTTTGTGATCACAACTTTGTGAAACTAGAAGTCAACCACAAGAAAAAATTTGGAAAGACCACAAATATTTGGAGGTTAAACAACATGCTACTAAACAATAAATGGGTCAACCAGAATATCAAAATAGAAATTAAAAAATACATGGAAACAAAAGAAAATGAAAATACACAATGGTCCAAAACCTTTGGAATGCAGCAAAAGCGGTCCTAAGAGGGATGTATGCAGCAATATAGACCTACCTCAAGAAGCAAGAAAAATCTCAGATAAATAATCTAACCTTACACCTAAATGAGCTAGAAAACAAACAACAAATGAAGCCTAAAGCCAGCAGAAGGAAGGTAATAATAAAGATCAGAGCAGACATAAATGATAGAAACTAAAAAAAAAATTTTTAAATAAAACAGATCAATGAAACCAGGCACCTGTTATTTGAAAAAATTAATAAAAGTGATAAACCTCTAGCCAGACTTATCAAAAAGAAAAGAGAAAGGACCCAAATAAATAAAGTCACAAATGAGATAGGAGAAATAACAACCAACACCACAGAAATACAAACAATTATAAGATAATATTGTGAACAACTGTATGCCAACAAATTGAACAACTTGGAACAAATGGATAAATTCCTAGAAGCATATAAACTACCAAAAGTAAAACGGGAAGAAATTGAAAAGATGAGCAAGATCAATATGTAACAAAGAAATTGAATCAGCAATCAAGAAAAAAATTCCTAACAAACAATAGTCCAGGGCCAGGTGGCTTCACAGGCAAATTCTACCAAATATTTAAAGAAGAGTTATTTTATTTTAATTTAATTAACTTAAATGCAAGTAGCTATATATGATTAGTGGCTGATCTTGTTAAACAGCACCGTTTTACAACATAAGTCAGTTCTTATCACTACTCTGGCTCAAAACTTCCAATGACTTACAATCTCACTCAGAATAATAAACCCACATTCTAACAGAGATATTATAAGGCCCCGGGGCCCTACATGTACTTATGTAATATGATTGCTAGCTACTGCTCTAATCTCTTTGATCTCATTGAGGTTGGGGAAAGAGTAAAGGGAATATCAAGAATGCTTTCCAGGTTTCAGACAATAGAACTAGGATGGTGTCATTTACTGATGTTAAAAAAACATATGTCCAGCAATATTCTTTGGAACATTCTCTGACATGAACACCTTCTATGAACCTGAGCACCTTTTATGAGCCTAACATAATGCTAAACTCCAGGTTTATTGCAGTAAACAAAGCAGCTGTTATTCTTGACCATGTGTAGTGTTTAGTGAGAAAGCACACAAAAAAATTTTTAAAGCCGAGTAAATAAATGTATATGTCATTAGGAGTTGTGATAAGTAATATAAGGAAAAAGAACATTTTCCACAAGTTATATGAGGGGGTAGAGGGATATGCTTTGAGTTGTGTTCAAGTATGGTCTCTGAAAAGGAAGCTTTTGAGCTGAGACCTGAAGATAAGAAGGCCATCCTACAAAGGTCAAGAAATATTCTGGAGGAATATCCAGTGCGTTAAGAAAGGAAAGACTTAGTGTGTCCAAAGGAATTGAAAGATCATGTTGTGAAATAGAGTAATAGAGCTATAAGGAAGATGTGTTCTGTGAGATAGGCGAGGTCATATTCTCATAAGAAATTTGTTCATGGGGGACAGAGAAAAAGCAATAATTGGAGGAGATTTAGGAAGCAACAAGTTTTTGTTGTTTTGTTCTATTTTAATGTAAATGAGAAAAATTGAATAGACAGAGAATCGATGGAGATTAGAAAAGGAAGTAATGGTTTCTATTTGTATGACATTAGGCAAATTACTAAACAATTTGGCAGAATTCCCAAGCCACTCAAGGCCAGGGATGGGCCATTAAGATGTAGTAACATTTCCTCCACTGGAGGGAAGGAGGGAAAGGAATAAGAAGAGAACAGTGTAGATACAAACAAATAGGTTTGTAGGGTTGGAGTCAGGATCTTGAGTAGTGTTGAAGGTATGGACTGAGGTCTTCTCTTTACTCAGTGAATAATAGGCCAGGTCATCCACTGAGGAACAGTTAGTTACCTGTTAGGAATTTGGGTTAAATGGGGAAGGTTTGAAATGGTTGTTTCATGGACTAGAAGAATACACCAACTAGAGAAGTATCAAATATTTATAGGTCAGGTTGTGTGACTTTCTTGCACTGTGATAAGATTCCTGGTGCAGGCAGGATTGAAGTTTTGCCAGGTGCAGGCAACAGAAGGAGTTTATTAAAAAGTAAACATGTGATCGATCACAAACTCTATGGCTAAGAAAATGAATTGAAGACAACTGATGTTGATATATGAGGAGAAAAGGGACAGTGGACTGGTAGTGGACTTACTAATCTTAATAGTGGGGGTAAATGGACAAAGCAAGTTACTAAGATCAGAAGTGTTGATTGAGAATAAGATGTTTGAATTAGAACTGTAAACCATGTAGTATCTTCAATTGATAGAGGAAAATGTCCAGGAGCTTGATAAAGACAGCAGCTTAAAAAGGGGAATGGTTGGAATTGGTTAGATGTAAAAAAGCATGGATATTTGTTTGTTTTGTTTTACCAGAAAGTGAAGGAGGAGGAGTGATTTGAAAGTAACACTGGAGAACAAAGAGAATACCAATCAAATCTTTCAAATGTTGAGGAAAGGTATATAAACTACAGCTTTATTTATTTGGGCTCAAGTGCCTGTTGCCTTTCAAGAGAAATACTCTTCGGAGGGTGGTGGGGCCGTGGCTTTTAGTAAGGTCTACAGCTGATGCTAGTTGCAAAGACTGTAGTATTGGTTCTAGCAGGTGATTTCTGCAGCAGTGTTTTCTGCATAAGAGAGTTGAGATGGGCTTAGCATCCAAGATATAATAAAGTGAAAAAGCAGATTTTAGTAATGGGATATACGGTATATAAAATTTTATACAGACAATCCCAAATTCTTTTCTAATACTAATTCAGGAGATGTCAATTTAGGTTCCAAAATTTTAATGATATGTGTTCAGAGAAGCTCACGAAAGGCTCAAAGTAAATTTCCTTCTAAGACCATTTTAGAAACTCATAATATATGTAGTATGTGAAAGGCTGTGAGAGAAATGTCAAAATTAAACAAATATGTACATAGTTCTTATAACCCTGCTTATATTTGTGTATTGGTAAAATATTCTTCACAATGAAAAACATTTTTATCAGCATACTTCTCAATATCCCACATTAGTTTCTCTCAGTAAGAGAAGGAAGGGCTGGTACAGAGAGATGTCAGAGAGGATATTCATCATAATGTTAACAGTGTTCACTTCTGGGTAGTGGATTTTGGTATTTTTCCTATTCTTTGTATGTTTTATGTCTTTGAATTTTTATGATGAACAAACATCATTTTTGTAATGGGGAGGTATTTCAAATAAGAGGGGAAAGCCTAATCACTTGGGAATAATATAGTGAAATCCATTTTTCATATTTCACACCAAACTATATTTCCAAAGATTAAAGATTTAAATATAGTAATTGAAATTATAGAAGTATAGGAAAAAAATAGAATGCCTTAAATTCTTGGAGTGGGAAAATGGCAAAAACTATATCTAGTGATCAGATCGAAGTACTATTCTCCATATGAAGGACTCAAGACTGTTTGGAGAAATGTTTGATTCACAGGAAAGACAAAGAGGGGTGCCTGTGTCAGTAGAGCATCTGACTCTTGATCTCATGGTCATGAGTTCAAGCCCCACATTGGGTGTGGAGCCTACTTTAAAAAAAGAAAAAAATGTTTTCAATTCAAAGGAAAGATAAGGAGACACCTGTAATTCTTTTTTATGTTTAGAAGTGCTTAAAGAATTATGAGGGCAGGGCAGGGCATGTCGAAAGGATACAGAAGCCAGCTCAAAGGAGTTCCCACTGGACAAATAGGTAAAATTTTGAGCATCAGAATAAATAACGATAGTAAATGGATTATAACCCATTTAATGAAGCAGGAAGCCATGAGTACATATTGATGCAAATAAATGAATGAATAAATAAGTTATTGAGGAAAAAGACATTTACATAACCACAGATTACCTTCTCACAAAATATTTATTGACTACAGAAGGGAAAGAATAATTATATGGTACAGAAGGCTGGCAGACATAACTTTAATCAAGTTAATGTCAGCAGTTATGGGGCAAATTGAAATCGTGTATCATCTGATAATATGCGTTGAGAATTCAGGAATGCTCCTGTGGTATTTCTACCAAACATACATAATTTAAATCTAATAATCATAAGGAAATAACAAACAAACCCAAAGTGGGAGCATTCTACCAGATACCTGGCCTGTAATCCTCAAAGCTGTCAAGACCGTCAGAGTCAAGAAAGTCTAAGGCACTTACAGATTGAAGAAGACTGAAAAGAGACATGATAAGTGAATGCAACATGTGAATTTCAACTGAGTCCTTTGCTATAAAGGATTATATTGGGACAAGTGGCAAAACTTGAATGGGCTCTGAGTGTCAGATGGTAGTAACAATTTCCAAATTATACCAATATCTTAAATCAGGTGGTTATATTATTGTTATGTAGAAGAATGTTTGTAGGAATCATAACCTAAATAATTAGGAAGTGACGGGTCATCAATGTCAGCAACTTATCCTCTAGTGGAGCAGGAAAATTTTTTTTTCTATGTTTGCAATTTTTCTATAAGTTTAAGATTGTTTCAAAATTTAAAAAACAAATGCATATATGTACATATATGTTAATATTTTTAGCAAATTTAGAGAATTTTTAAACTGCTAACAAGTTGAATATCCTAATACAAAATGGGGAAAAGATAACAATGGGATGTTCTTGAAAGAAGAAACAAAAATAGCTAATAAGCCTTACTAGTGATCAAAGAAATGTAAACAAAAACCATTTTTCAGCTATCAGATATTTAAAATGATAATACCCTGTGTTAAAGATGATGTGGTTATCACTCATGTTAACTATAGGAGTGTACATTGTTAAAACAATCCTAAGAAAGGATGTCAAAAGTTGGAGTGTACATTATCATTGTTGCCATCATCCCATTTCCCATTCTTAAAGAAATAATGATACAAGTTAACAAAGATGTGTGTACAAGAATTCTTACCATAATCTGTGTGTAATACTGAAAATCTGGAGATAACCTAAGAATTGTCAGTATAGATGGGTTGAATAAACTATGTTATATCCACCTAATGAAGTACCTTGCATGCAAAGTGAGAATAAAAACAAAGTGGGTTAGAAAAAATATAATATATGTAATATATGATATATGTATGTAGAAAGTATTCTGTAAAGATTTGCATCAACAGCCTAACAGTCATGATCTCTGAGTGTTTAAATTATGGGTGATTTTGCCTTTTTTTTTTTCTTTTTCTTTTTCTTTTTATAAACTTTGTGAGACAGCATAGTTTAGATAGGGGCCCTTTGGTTAGACAATCTGGATTTGAATCCTGAGTCATCCACTTACTAGCTATATGACATTGTACCAGTTACTTTACTACTCTGGGCTCACATTTCTTAGGCTTCAATCAGAATAATAATAATAGAAACTACTTCTTAGGATTGTTAAATGAGATAACAAAAATTTACCACTTAGCAAACACTGGCTAGCATAGTAAGGACTTAATGAATCTTGGCTTCCATCCTTGTTATTATTTCTGCTTTTATGTTTGAAATTTATTCTAATCAACATTTTTATTAATAGGCCAATCAATAAAGCTATTTCTCCTTTGGTAATGTAACTACTTAAGCAAATATTTTTAATCTGGACAGTCAGCTTTCTTTTCCCTATCATATTCTTTCTTTTGAGAAAACCACATTTGAAAATCAATTCCTCCTTGGGAAAAAGTCTGTGAATGGATAGTAGCCATATTTCTTGTGCCTCCTACACTACTTAGCTCACTCCTGAAAGTTTATTAAAAGACTTGACAACAGAATGCTTCTTGCTACTCACTTGGCAGTTGTAGGTGGTACTGTTGTAGTGGACCCATTCCTTCTTACTTCCTTAAGTGCATGCCTTGTTCCATCTCACCATCCCACCTGACTTTCATCCATCCTGTAAGTGGAGCATTACTATGGTATATTGACAACATGGGGATTGATAATAGCTAACAATTACTGAGAACTGATTTTCTCTCAGGTATTAACATATTACTTTTGTTATTTCATTTAATCCTTACAAAATGTCATGAAGTTTATAATATCACCATTTTGAATATGAGGAAATAGACACATCAGGCTTAATTAGTTTATTTCAAGTCATACAGGGACTCAATCTCAAGGGACTCCAAATAGCTAAAGCAATCTTGCAAAAGAACAAGGTTGGAGGTCTTATACTTCCTGACTTCAAAAAGTTTTACAAAGCTACAGTAATCAAAGCAGTGTGGTTTGGTACTGCCATAAAGGCAGATATTTAGGCCAATAGAATATAATAAAGGACCCAAAAGTAAACCCTGGCATACATCGTCAAACAATCATCAACCAGAGTGCTAAGACCATTTAAGGGGAAAGAGCAGTCTTCAAGAAATGGTATTGGGAAAACTGGATATCCACATGCAAAAGAATGAAGATGAACCCTTATCTTATACTCTATATAAAAATTAACACAAAATGGATTAAAGTCCTATCCCTAAGACCACACACTATACACGTTTTAAAAGAAAACAAAGGCGGAAATCTTCATGACATTGTATTTGACAGTTATTTCTTGGATGTAACACCAAAAGCACAGGCAAAAAAAAAAAAAAAAATAGACAAATGGGACTACTTCAAACTTAAACACTTCTGTGCATCCAAAGACACAATCACCTCAGCAAAAGGGCAGCCTAAGTAATGGGAGAAAATCTTTTATCTGATAAGGAATTAATATGCAGAATATATAAAGAACTACAACTCAACAACAAATCGCCTGATTAGAATCTGGGCAAAGGACTTGAACAGACATTTCTCCAAAGATAAATACAAATGGCTAACACAGTCTCACCCTCCACAATGACTTTTTTATACTTTCTCTTTTTTTATACAAGCCTGTAATATGCTTACCAGTCTTTATTCTTAGCTTATGACCTATCACTGAGAAAACAGATACAACCAGCAGAGACATCTATTACTACATTTGCCACCCATCAGCATCTGTACCAACAGAATACTCTCTTTCCCCACGTTACCATAGGTGAACTACTCATTAAACTTTTTTTTTTTAAGCAAACTCTATACCCAATGTGGAGCTTAAACTCACAACCCTGAGATTAAGAGATACAGTACCGACTGAGCCAGCCAGGCACCCCAATAAGTGAACTATTTAACACCTATACTAAAGGCCTATTGAAGTTTGAGGTCATGAATTTACAGTGAGACCAATCCACTTAGATGGGGCCATTTCTCCCACCACTTTTAGCTGTAATGAGGCAAATGTGGAGTGGGCAGAGAGTTAAATTTAGCCTAATAGTTTTGCTGAGCAAGTGAGACAAAGCAAGAAAAGAACAAGGAAATGGGGACAAGGATTGATCATGGATCAAGATGGTTAAATAGTTGAAAGAGTGTATCAAGGGGAGTGAGTGATGAGGTGGTAGGCAATGGTATGGAGGTTTCAGTGTGGTCAAAAGATTACATATGGACTCTAGGGAAGATAGGAAGTGGTGGTTGTGGAGAGGAGAGAGCACGAACTGAGATTAAATAGGTATAGCAGTTATTGATAATGGCAAGGTCTAAGGTATGATCATAAGAGTGAGCACCATCGGGGCACCTGTGTGGCTCAGTCGTTTGAGTGTCTGACTCTTGATCTCAGCTCAAGTGTTGATTTCAGGGTCATGAGTTCAAACAGAACCCCTGCTTGCTCACAGACCTCATCCCCTAGGATGTCACTCTAGCAATTCTTCCATCTCTCTCCTGTACCATTAACTTTTCCTTTCTACTGGATGCATTCTATAATATATAAACATACTCTTACCTCTTCCTTTTAAGAAAATAAAAACATCTCCCATCCCACTTCCTCTGCCAGCTACTATTCTATTTTTCTGCACCAGAACTCCTTGAGTTTTCTAATATTTGGTATCTCCAATTCCTTCCCTTACATTTTCACTTAAAACCACTCCAATTAGGCTTACACCAACATCATTCCAGTAAAGCTGTTATAACAGTTCAAGCCCTGTGTTGGACTCTGCTCTAGGCATGAAGCCTACTTAAAAACAAACAAACAAAAAAAAGAGTGAGCACCATAGGTAGGATGGAGATAAGATAATTGGGAGAGAAGTGATCAAGAAACTGAAAGGCCAGCATGTTCGAAAGATAATTAATGACCCAGAGTTGGAGAGATGACAGAAACAATGATGGGTAGTAGGAGACATAATCTAATGACTTATTTACATTAGTAAGTAAAGGAAATCAGAGTAATGTTGAACTGAATTATTTTTCATGAAACACCATAACCTCTCTCAACTAGAGATAGTATCTCTATCTGACAGTGGATTATTTGGCCTGTGCATGCAATTCTTGCATCCTCATGTTCTTAGTATTTTCCCAGCTATGACTCAGAGGTCTGTGCTAGTCATTTCTCTCCTTGCATTTCTAGCCTGTATATGTTCTACTCTTAGTTAAGTATTCATGGTGAAGAGAATCAAACTCAGTGTTGTTAGGTTGAAAAGCATCAGAAAAGGAAAATCAGTGACAGTCTTCAGGGTAGTAGTAATGGAATTTTTAACTTGAAAATTAGTTGTGAATAGACTTCACAGTCTAGATAGTCACATGCAAATTATATGCTAATATAACTTTAGCTCAGCAAACCATTTTACACAATTAGTTGAGACATTTGATATTGCACCTACTGCCCTGTGAGTATATCTTACTGTTTGTCATAAATGAATATTTGAAATATATGTATAAATAGAATTTTGGTAATACAAGTCATATTTTCTGAATGATTTGCATAATAATATCAAAAATCTTCACTTTAATCCTAATTGGGAGTGATAACAGTTTTTCTTCCTAAGTGTTTCTTTCAAGTGGCTAAATCAATATTTAAATGCACCAGAAGTTGTTATTTTTTAAAATCCAGCAATTAAGCATTTTAATGAGAAAAATCAGTCTTAAGAAAAAGAAAAATCATTCTTGAGCCATTAATTTTAAATTAGGAAGGACAAGAGAAATTATCTAGTACAACTCTGTCATATGAGAAAATTTTGAGGCCCAGAACAGAAAAATTAAATACTTTGCCTCATTATCACCCATTTAGCTATAATTGCTGATATAGACCTAGAACTCAGATCTTGATATGTATTCCATATATACATAATTTTATTGTTATAATCTATCTTTTCACAAATAAAATCTTGTCTTTTGTTATCCAAGCTTTTTTGTTGTTGTTACATTTATTCTTTGATTACATTGAGACTTTTGTAAGTATTGCTTTGTTCATTGTTTGAGAAACTGTAAGGTACTTAACTGCTCTTTATTATCTGCTTGATTTCTTTTCTAGATATACTACATCTATACCTACACCTAGCTATATTACAGCAGATTGTTTTTATCTTTCTTAATGAGATTGACAAAATTACTTTTCATGGAAAAACCATTACCATTTGTTGATAGAAATTGAAGTTCTCTGGTACAAATGTCTATCAGACCTCTTGCTGAAAATTGGGGCAGGGGAAGAAGTGATAGGTACAAAAGCCTCATTTTTTCCTATCAATTTAAAAAAGATGTAGAACTTGGTTATCAAAATATAGATTTACATTTTGTGTCATTGGACCCTTTTTATACATGTTTAATATTAATATAAGAAACAAACTATAAAAAACATGGTAATTAAAGCACGTATATGGAACAATTTTATTTTTTTAACTGAAAAAAATTATAAATGCTTGGTATTTTAAAGATAAAAATTAAAGTTCTAATAATTGTTTTTATATTCTTTATATGTTATAGTTTTAAAGAGAAATTGTGGTATCAAGTTAGATCATTTTACCATAAAAGTTGTTGAAAATTAAGAAAATTAGCTAAAATAATACACATGATTTGAAATGTGCTGTCTTTGGGACATGTTTTAAATACTTTGATAAGCTAACCTTTGTTAAATGCCTGGAAACATTAATAAGGAGGACAGGGATATATTTGTAACTAGATTTCCTTCTGCCAACTCTTGGTTTATAAGTTACTCTACTGCTAAAAAGCAACAAAAAAAGACAATAGCCTCAAAATTAAAGGGGTTTAACTTAAAAAAAATTTTAGATGACAATAGAAGATATTTTTATCAGTAAAAAAGATTATTATAAGTATTGCTGACAAGGAAATGTATCTCATGGAGATTAATAATACTTAGTAATATTTTAATATCAATACCATATAAACTAGTTCAATTTTAAATGCTATAACCCATGCATCGTAAATGAATATTACCAATTTATATACCTAAATGTATTGTCTTGTTCCCATTTAATTTTGTTATCAGAGCATTTATTGTCCTAGAAATCTAATTAGTTTGGGGAAATTTATTGCTTGTAAAGTTCTGAGCATTGTTGGTGATTGGATTGTTTTATGTTAGTGATAAATAAGGAAAGAGCTTAAGATATATTGGCTGTATGTCTTTGTTTTTGTTCAGATATCAAATCTCTCCACCACTTTTGAAGAGAATCTTAGCTTTACTATGGTTGCTATCAGAATGGGAGAAAAAGAAATAAATAATTGATTGTATTGGTTGAATAGTGGCAACAAAAAACTAAGAAGTAATTTATGTATGTGGTGTTTTCTAAAGTACCTCACATAGTAAATTTACTACCATGCGCTTAAGACAAATTTTCTTATTGAACAATTTGGGGTAGAAGGAAAAATGTTTAAGAAACTTTTTGTAATATATGAAATAATAATGGTCTTGGGTAGATTCATTATTGGTGGATTAGAATGAACTGGCTATATTCTTGATCCACCCTCCTTTAACCCATATTGACATTCATCAAATGGTTGGCTGAAATTCATTTCATAATCTGGGACCTTGGAACAGAGTTTACCCCTTGTGCAAATCTAATTGACCCAGATAGGAATTGAATATGCAGGAATTCAAACAGCAGCACTGTATTCTGAAAGTCGAGCTACCCAGGACAAATATGTTACTTATTTATTCATATATATTTATGTATTTATATATATATAAACATCCATATATTTATGAAATAGCCGCATCACTGTCTTTACGGAATTTCATTTTTCATAGACACATTTATAGACTCATGAAACTGGAAAAATGTGACCATGTGATCCAATGTATCTTCATTCAAAATGGAGATATATGAGAAATAACCATACTGCCAAAGCCTTCAACTGGAGCCATATTTGTTTTGTATATAACAGCATTCTTTTTTTTAATAATCTTTTTTAATGTTTATTTATATTTGAGAGATAGAGACAGTGTGAAGGGGGGAGGACAGAGAAAGAGGGAAACAGAATCTGAAACAAGCTCCAGCCTCTGAGCCGTCAGCGCAGAGACCGATGTGGCTCACACTCATGAACTGCAAGATCATGACCTGAGCCAAAGTCAGACACTTAACCAACTGAGCCACCCAGGCGACCTGCATATAACAGCATTCTTTTCTCTTGGTTTTCTTTCTTTCTTTTCTTTCTTTCTTTCTTTTTCTTTCTTTCTTTCTTTCTTTCTCTTTTGTTAGTTGCTTTGGGGCTAGATGTTGCTGTTCAATAAAATATTTGCAGAGATGTGCATATATTTTTATTGAACAACCTACCATTGATTTTGCACACTAAGTAATCTGCTACTTTTCCTAACTTCTTATGTTCTTTATTGTTGCATGTGTGCTTCAAATTATATTTCATTTTTTCTTTAGGTCATTTATTCTGCATATGTGATTGCTTTACTTAGGATCATGGTAGAGCAAATACTTTTGTATTTTTAAGGTCACCCACAGCTTTTACAGCATTAGTTACTGAAATGTCTATGAAATAGCTATGTTCCAGATCCTCATTATCATGACTTTTAATGTTCAGCCATAGCACACAGGTTGTCCGTTATCAAGAATATTAAATTCAGACAATGTTAAACCAGATTTTTTTCATTGTAACTATATTTTCTTTGAGGTGTTTTATAACGTTTGTAAAAAAAAGTTTTAAGTAAGCTCTGTGCCTAACGTGAGGCTTGAACACACAACCCCAAGATCATGAGTCTTATGCTGTACCAACTAAGCCTACTAGGCTCCCCATTTTTCTAAAATATTTTAAAACAGTAACATTAATGCTAATATTCATGTGAAAGATAATGTCTTCTTAAATTTATACATTTATTTTATTGATTTCGTTTTACAAAGTAGAAATTACATTCATCTTCATATGTCTTAAAAGATCAAATTTTTAAATTACTATTATTTTAGCAGTTTGTTCTAAGAAAATTAAAACTTTTCTGGAAGATGAGCTCAGGTGATCAGGACATTGATTCAGGTGTACTTAGCATAGCAGTTCATTAACTATGTGTTAATTACCCATGATTACTCCTGAAAAGCTATAGTGGCTTCATCTTTTAGGTTGCTTCATTAAATCATTAATTTTCTTGGAGGTAACTAAGCTTGACATAATTAAGACATCTCAGTCTCCACAGATTTTTATTTTCCCATGATGTCAAGAACACCGAGCTGGTTAATATAAGGCATTGTAACGTATTCCCTGGATGTACTGACTTTATATTTTTAAATTATTTATACTATTTGAGTTAATTTTATATTATATTTTAGTAGTCTCATAAATTTTAATTACTTCCTCCATGTTGTAGCTTAGATTTTGAATTGTATGTGTAATATGTCCATTTCTGTATTTGAACCACTTCTTACCAACAGTTCTTTGACCCATGGCTACATAAAGCTGCTTCAGTTTATCCAGAACATCATATATGAGGAAGGATTTGATGGATCCAATCCCCAGGTATTGAGTACCTTCAAAGTTTTTTATAATCATCTATGTAATGTTGTTTTTAAACTCTCTAGGGGTAACCCAGAAGGTTTTAGAATAATTAACAGTGAACAAGCTGTTTCCAAGCACAGAAGATGTAAATAAGCAGGGCACAGGCAGCCTTTGTTTGATTTTTGATGTGTAGAGTTTTAGCTAAGTTCTCAGTGGATGCACAAAAGACATATACATACATTGTCAACATAAATTATTTTTAAATATATATTTGTGGCACCTGGAATAACTAAGCTGCTGCATTTTGAAAATTACTCCTAAATCTGCAAGACGTGTACTTTTGTATCTAAATTTTTTTTAAGTTAATTTAGTTTGAGAAAGAGAGAGAGAGAGGGGAGACTGAGCAGGGGAGGGGCAGAGAAGGAGAGAGAGAGTCCCAAGTATGTTCTATGCTGTCAGTACAGAGCCCAACACAGGACTCAATCCCATGCGCCACGAGATCATGACCTGAGCTGAAACCAAGAGTCAGATGCTTAACTAACTGAGTCACCCAGATGCCCCTCTTATCAAAATTTTTTATATTTCTGTCATTCAGTCCTTAATTGAATAACCCGGTGAGTAAGAATTAATTATTTTAAGATTTTATTTCTTGTTATATCATGCTTTAGGTTATTTCACTGAATAAAAACTGCATTTTTTATTTGCTATATTAAAATATTTTATAACTTAATTATTTCTCTGTAGCTCTGTTTTTAAGAACGCAAGTTTTTAAATTCCCACTATTAAAGATTCCAAATTCCCACTATTAAAGATGTTCTGGTTAGTTTAACTTGAACAAAATGAGAGAAATTTTATTTCCAGTTATAATGCCATTTAGAAATCTTTCTCGGTGATTTTAATTGCTAAAGCTGCTAAAGATTTTCAGTTCATGTATATTATTTCAGCAGAAGTATTTCCAGAGCACCATTATTTTTATTGAAGAAAGTAAAGAATCCAGAAGTCTTATTTTTGGCATTATCAACTACATTTGCTCTTAATCCATAATTTTTTAAGTATTCTTATAAACTTTACTGCTATATTTAATGTTTTTTCCACAGCAATGTTAATAAATTTTAAATTTGTTTTGATCATCAGTTTAATACAAAGTTGAAAATACTATACGTGTGGTGAAGTATATACATTTTATTTATAGATAGCTTTTCACGTGTGTTACAGTTTTTGTGATGGTCCTTGGTTTTTAATACAGTTTTATTTTGTTCATTGTTGCTCCGTTTTTGGTCCTAGCTAAGATTTATGGGCACTATGTCCTCCCTTTGGTGGCATTGTCCGTCTGGAGAGGTAAATTGGTCCCTGACAGACACCTCTCCCTATGTGCTGTGGTTACTATGGAAACAGACATGTCATAACAGTTCCTATGATACAGTGTGCAGAGCTCTTGTTCTTGCAGGATGATGACACATCTTCTAAGAGCAAGAAATTTTATAAAATACAAAAAATCAAAGGCAATTACAAAGATACACACATACTTGCTTGTATATGTATATACATATGTACACATATTTAGATATATGTACACACACCTATCCATCCAAAGGACCCTTGATAAGTAAGCTATTATTGGAATGGAATGAAATGTTTGTTTTCTTAGTTGTTTATTTGAGTATTAAAAATGCCACCATTTCCAATAAATAGTATTTTATTTGATGAAAGCTGATAAACTGAACTGGTTTGTCTCTGAACCAGAAGTTCTACAACTATTGACTTTTATAAAGGTTAAAAGGGTTGAGGTAAGCATTTATATGCTGAATACCAAGAACGCTGAAAAAGTTTACAACATACCGATAAGTTATAAAATATATTTCCAATTTTATTGGAATTAAAATATATCTACTAAATTTCCATATTGTTACATTTTAGAGTGTATCATTTGCTAAATTACCTCAACTATATTTCTGTCTCAGAAACTTTAGATGAGTTCAAGAAGCCACAAAAATTCATCTATCGAGCACTGCTTCAAAAAATCTTATTCCTGAGTCAAAATAATGTTCTGATACTGAAATAAATTCTTTTTAAAAGGAAATTTTCATCTTACTTTCTGTATCACTACATTTTCAAATAAACTTACATTTTCAAATAAATTAACTTAATTTGAGATAGGCTATAAGGAATTGAGTATTATAGAATACTGTATAATAACTTTGTAGTAAGTAAAGTAGCTCATCTGCAAAGATATTTGGAGTGGAGATGTTTACAAATTGCTGTCATAATTTCATTTAAGTTATGATTTTTAAATATCTAAGAAATATACAATAAAAATGAAGTTTGAAAATTGATTTCACTTAGATATCCAGATTAAATATTTTAGATGTTCTCATTGGAATGAATTTAATATTTATTATTCATCTTTCAACAAAAGTTTATTTTTTAGTTTGATTAGACCTCAATAAATTATATTAAAAATTTTTTGATTATGCCTCACAGTGTGCCCCATTATTATATGGCATAGCAAAGGAATTATATGCCTGAAATTACACAGGAAATTTGTAAATCAGCCTTTGCTTTTGCACTTACTATTATATTTTTAAAAATATAAATGTATTCCCAAGTCACCTAGGTGGCTCAGTTGGTTGAATGCCCAACTTCAGCTCAGGTCATGATCTTGTGGTTCGGGAGTTCGAGCCCTGCGTCAGGTTTTGTGCTGACAGCTCAGAGCCTGGAGCCTGCTTTGGATTCTGTGTCTCCCTGTCTCTCTGCCCCTCCCTGACACTCTGTCTCTCTCTATCTCTCTATCAAAAATAAATAAACATTAAAAAAATTTTTTTAAATATATAAATGTATTCCCTATGTTGAAGTATCATGCTCAAATATGTTCTGATGTGGTGAGTACCTACCTCACTTAAATATCTTTTTCATTCTTTGGCTTAATAGTGTCATTCTTTATACACACACACACACACACACACGTGTGTGTGTGTATATACACGTATATATGTATGTGTGTATGTGTATCAGCATATCTGTCATAGTCACTAAACTTCTACAGTTCTCCTGCTTCTGCACCTATCATCATTTTTGTTATAAACTTTTAGCAGATGCTTTTTGATACAATAGTTGGTAATGGTGACTGGGTTAAAATACAGCTGACCTTTAGTTTCTGAAATATTGGTAGGGAAAACCGTATAATGCTGCTCTCCTACCTTCAGATTTTGTTTTAATACCTAGATTTTGGGGGCAGGTTTGTCTCTCCATTTTTCTAGATTGCTCTTTCTGTTGCAAATCTAATTTAAGCTACAGTTCAAGAGAAAACAAGTTTGGGATGACAAAATGAAGCTTAATCTTGCCATTTGACTTAAATTCTGAGTTTCTAAGTAATACAGTAAAAGGGTAACCTACAATTTCACAGATATCTTACACAAATTCATCAAAATCCATTTGGACTTCCAATACATACATGCCCTGGTACATATTATTACTTCATTTCATTCAAGTAATGCAGAAATAAAAAAAGAAAGCAATTTTTATGGACTGCCAATGATCATAATATATATCTTAAGGGTTGCCTATCATAACCTTAATACAACCAGAAAAGAAAACTGGACTAGCTGCCTTGATAGTATCATCACGTTTCAGGTTTTTGGAGTCAGGAATAATTTTTCAAATGTGCTTAAACTAAATTCCTTTTTCTGTAATCACATTTTAATAGCTTTATCCAGGCCCTTTATATATTATGTCCCTTTATATATTTTAAAGGATTGTGTGATCTCATAGAACAATTTTTTATTGTAGAGATGAGAGAACTAATGCCTAAGTAGTGTTGTGTCTTGCTCAGAATCACATCTTAGTTGCACAGTCCAGACTGTGAATCTGTCTATCTTACCCATATTACTGATTACTGTCCCCTTCTGTTTTTCCTCTTCTAACTTTTCAGTGTTTTATTCATTTCCCTACTTTCCTTTGTTAATAAATTCTCAAAAATACACAAACTCAACTTTCATGTGTAGTATCAGAGAGATAGTAGTTGATTAATACATTTTATTAGTTAAATAAATTTTATTCATTTGTTATAACAGTAACAAGCAATATGTTGTAGGATCTGACTTAATCAAAAAACACACTCAAATGACACATGTTCCAAATTTTTGATTTAAGGGAGAAAATGTATTTTCCCCATTAGAATTGTAATGATAAGTTTCCAATTATCTCCATGCACCAGGTTTTGCTAATGTCTCCTTCCTTTGCCCAGAAATTTTGCCAGCTTGCTAAAGAAAGCATTTATAGGGGTGCCTGGGTGGCTCAGTTGGTTGAGGTTCCAACTTGGGCTGAGGTCATGATCTCATGGCTTGGCTTATGAGTTCGAGCCCTCATTGGGCTCTGTGCTGACAGCTCAGAGCTTGGAGCCTGCTTTGGATTCTGTGTCTCCCTCTCTCTCTGCCCCTCCCCCACTCGTGCTCTGTCTCTCTCTTTCAAAAAACAAATAAAACATTTTAAAAAATTTAAAAAAAATTTAAATACAAAATAAAGAAAGCATTTATAAAACATTTGTTTGGTTAGGATAACACAAACAGTAGAATCTGTTATAAATACATCTCCGGCAAATGCTTATTGATAATCAGTGTAGGTTTTGTTTAATAGTTTTTAAATGCTCTTTTCCCAAGAAATATCAGTCATCATTATGACCTTAATATCAGTAGTCTTGAGTTCCAAATGTTCATTTGTTCAGTTTTGATAAGTATTGAACTGAATTATTTTGTAAAAATAGCTTCAAGAAGAATAAGTAAAAGCAAATATAAGGTATAAAAGCAAAACACACATTTTTAAACTTCTTTCAAACAAAATATCAGGCATTGGACATAATAGCACTAAATGAAAAATACTGAGCAAGTTATAGTTTATTGAAAGACTTGTAGAATTTTATAATACTAATAATGGTTTCTAAGTATTCTAGTTTAGATGTTCTTTATTGCTAACTGATTTTTTTATGTATTATTTCAGCTGTCGCAAACATAGTTCGTAAAGTGGTCACTTAAAATCTAGAAACTTGAGGCTTTTGATACTCTTCAAATTTTCCAAAAGTGAGAAAAAAACAGCTATTTTTTAATACTCTTGCAATACAGATTTCCCTTATATTGCCGTATATTAACTATACATAAAGCTTTTTACCATGTCCACTATCTCCCTGCTATGTTATAAATTTCAAAAACTGGCAAATAGAACTAAAGGAGGTATCCTATTTGTTAATAAAACTTAATGTGTTTGTCTCCCCCCCAACCCGACACACGTATTTCTTTAGAAAAAACAGAAAAACATTTTAAGAATAGGAATCCAGAATCTTGGTTCACCTTTGTGGGGGGATGACATTTGCTGTACGGAAAATGGCAACAGTCACAGCCTTACGAAGTTCCTGTACGTCCTCCGTGGTCTTCTGCGAACCTCTCTTTCGGCTTGTATGATCACAATGCCAACACATCTTATCCAGGTAAGAATCTTTCCAAAACTCCTTTCCCCTAATTAGTGCTACATAATGAAGAGCAATATATAAACACTCGGAGTCTGAGTCTGATAAATTATTTTCATATGCCATTTAAGTAGAACAGATTTCAGGAATGCCAGAGAGCAAAATGTCCTTTACTTTAGAGTGTTAAATTGTTGTGTATTTGTGGTTTTAATATACAGTGAGTATATGGTAAGTCTATCTTTAATAATATTATTTTTTCTTCGATTTCTTGTAAATGCATAATACATTGTGTTATGTGGTTGATATTTTACTGATATCTTTTCATTAATCATTAGATTAATCATAAAGATCTAAGATATGGATATAGATCTTGAAGAAATATTTGCACACCCATATTCATAGCAGCATTACTTACAATAGCTAAAATGTGGAACCATTCTGAGTATTCATTAATAGATGAACTTGGTAAGATATGGCCTATATTGCAATGGAATATTACTCAGCCTTGAAAAGGAAGGAAATTATGAGGTGCCTGGTTGGCTCAGTCAGTTAAGTGGCTGACTTCAGCTCAGGCATGGGTTCAAGCACCGCATCGGGCTCTGTGCTGACAGCTCAGAGCCTGGAGACTGCTTCAAATTCTGTCTGTCTGTCTGTCTGTCTGTCTCTTTCTCTCTCTCTCTCTCTCTCTCTCTCTCTGCCCTCCCTCAGCTCGTGCTCTGTCTCTGTCAAAAAATGAATAAAAATGTTAAAAATTTTTAATAAAAAAAGAAAAGGAAGGACATTCTGACATATGCTGCAACACTGATGAATCTGAGGACATTATCCTAAGTGAAATAAGTCAGTCACAAAAAGACAAATACTGTGATTCCATTTATACGAAGTACTTAAAGTAGTAAAAAGCATAGAAACGGAAGGTAGTATGGTGGCTGCCCTGGGCTGAGGGAGAGGGAATGGCAAGTTACTTAATAGGTACAAAGTTTCTGAAAATGGTTGTTGGTGGTAGTGGCACAACATCATGAATGTACTTAATAACACGGAATTATACATTTAAAAATGGTTAAAATAGTAAATTTTATGTTATATATATTTTGCCACATTCAAAATTTTGAGGAAAAAAAGAAAAGGGGCACCTGGGTGACTCAGTCAGTTAAGCCTCCAACTCTTGATTTCAGCTCGGGTTGTGATCTCGCAGTTCGTGAGTTTGAGCCGCATGTTGGGCTCTGTGCTGACAGCCGGGAGCCTGCTTGGGATTCTGTCTCCCCTTCTCTCTCCCCCTCCCCTGCTTGTGTGCACTCTCTCTCTCTCAAAATAAATTAACACTAAAAAAATGTAAAAGGAAAAGAAAAGACAAACACTGATCTAAATAGGACATGTCCTTTTCTTCCCTTGCTGTTTCTATGTGTAAACCTCCTGAAACAACACTCTTAGGGAAAAAGGTCCATCTCCCCAGACAGAAAAAGAGGGATTTTTGCAAGATTTGCCTCATCAGCTCAAAAAGTCCTTTTCTTAAGAGTGTCCAAGAGGCTGGGGCACCTGGCTGGGTCAGTCAGAAGAGTATGCAACTCTTGATCTCACGGTCATGAGTTCAGGCCCCACACTGGATATAGAGATTCGTTAAATAAATAAACCTTAATTTTTTTTTTATAAAAAGAGTATTCAAGAAGCAAGTTTGGGACAATTTTCATCATTGTTGTTATTTTATATGTAATAGAGAAAGTACAATTACATTGTATATTTTTCCACAGTATTTATTATTAAATATATTTCTATAACAAACACAATACTAGAAATAATAAAACTGAAAAAAAATCACCTGCAGTGAATGGAATCTGAAAGTCAAAATAAGCTAAATCACTGAAATCATCTTTTCTAATGTACATACACTAAATTAACACTTTGATGTAGAATGACTTTCATAGCAGAATAATGTTGAGCTTTGTTTTCCTTTACTTCTCTAGGAAGTCTCAATAATAATAATGATAGCACTAACAAATACAAAATACTTAAAGTCAAGATCTTAAAGTTCTTATAAAATCCTTACATAACTACTGTTGTAATCTACATTTTACATGTAAGGAAACTGAGATACAGAGAAGTTAAGAAACTAGATCAATGTTTAATACCTGAGAAACCATGGTTTGAACCCAGAAAACTGGGTTCCAGCACCTCATACTAGAATACGTAGCACATTTTTATTCTGGAACTCATTCTCTCAAAGCTAGTAGTTCTCATATCTTTTATCTTGGAGTTAGAAAGGACATGGGGCTCATCTGAGCTAGGCTCCTGCCTTCGGGCGAGTAAAGTAGTATCCCGAGTGAAATGACCTGTTCAAGCAAATCACAGAAACAAAGACTATCCTTGGTGAGACTTCATGGATCTATGCAAACTCTACATTTGATTAAACTAACAGGAGTAAACACTGACAGAAATTAAATCAAATTAACAGAAATAAAAGATAGAATTGAAATTTGAAGTTCACCAAGGAGATAAAGAAATGCCATTTCAATTAAATTAATAAACATTAATTAAATTAACAGAAATATAAGATATAATTGAAATTTTGAGTTCACCAAGGAGATAAAGGAATGCCATTTTAAGATGCTGTATCTAAACATACTGTATAAGGGTTAAAGCTGAGACATTGTTTAAGGGCTATTAAGTTTGTAAAGCACCATATTCCTTCCTGCACAAGTAGAGAGAGGAGTATGATTGACAGCATACCCCCATACATTGTCAGTGACTTGTGCTTTTGAGCTTTCTAAGGGTTACCATAGCAACTTCCTGCTGTTCTAGTTAGCATTCCTCTTTAATAATTGCAAACTTTGAGCAAAAGAAAAATTAGATCTTAATCAGAAAAAAAGTTTGACTTTTCACATCAGGATTTCCTTTTTTTAGTAAACTCTACCCCCAACATGAGGCTCAAACTCACAACCCTGAGATCAACAGTCACAAACTATCCCAACTGGTGCGTCTCACATCAAGCTTTCTTAAATCCAAATATTTCTCTGTCAACCAACTGTGGAGAAAATCCGTATTTCTTATAAATTTTATTATTGAAGCTGTGTTGTATCTCATTCATGCATTCATTTCTTCTACACTGCTTTTGAGTGACTGACAGTGCTATAGTCCACTATATATATATAGTGGAAATTTTAAAATGAGTGAGAGACACTGGTTCCTTTCAGGCACCTTATTCTGTAGTGGGGAGGTAAATATTAAAAACTTGTGTTTCAATCTGAAGATGAAATCCAGAAAACAATTGCATTCATAATAGCATCAAAAAGAATAAAATACTTAGAAATAATTTTAACAAGAAGAATGTACAACTTATACTCTGAAAACTACATAACATTGTTGAAAGAAATTTTAAAAGATCTAAATGAATGGAAAAACTTTCCAGGTTCATGGATCAGAAGGTTCAAAATTAATATGACCATTGTCTCCAAACTGATCTACAGATCCAACACAGTCCCTATCAGAATCCCAGCTGACTTTTTTGGAGAAATCTGCAAGCTGATTCTAAAATGGCTATGGAATTTCAGAAGACTTAGAATAGCCAAAATAATCCTTTAAAAAAAGAATAAGCTAGGAGGGCTCATACTTCTCAATTGCAAAACTTTCTAGAAAACAATGGTAAAAGACAGTGTAGTCCTATCATAAGAATAGGCATATAGATCAATGAAATAGAATTGAGAGTCCAGAAATAAACCCATATATCTATGGTCAACTGATTTCGACAAGTGTGCCAAGACCATTCAATAAGAAAACGATAGGCTTTTTCAACAAATGGAATAGGACAACTAGATAGCCACATGCAAAAGAATGAGGGTGAACCATTACTCCACAGCATGGACAAAAATTAATGCAGAATGGATCGGAAACCTGAATGTAGCAGCCAAAACTATCAAGAAATGCATGCTCTACCAACTAAGCCAGCCAAGCACCTCAAAATTAAAAACTTTTATGTTCAACGGACACTGTCAAGAAATTGTTAAAGGCAGCCCACAGAGTAGGTGAAAATATTTGCAAGTGATATCTGATTAGAGATTTTTATCTACAATACATAAAGAATGCTTACAAATCAATAATAAGATAACTCAATAAAAATGGGACAGTAATTTGAGTACGCATTTTTCCAGAGAAGATGTACAAATGGCCAATTAGCACATGAAAGATGCTCAACATCATTAATCCACAAAAATGCAAATCAAAATTACAATGAGATACTACTTGACATTCCCTAGGATGGGTAAAACAAAACCTCAGGTAACATTAAGTGTTGGCAAGGCGAAGACAATGGAATCCTTATACCCTGCTGGTGGGAATATAAAAGGGTACGGTTGCTTTGGAAACAGTGTGGCGCTTTTCAGTGATTCAACCTGGAGTTACAGTGTGACCCAGCAATTCCACCCATTAGTATATACCCAATAGAAATGAGACCATGTGTCCACATAGAAATTTGTGCCTGAAAGTTTATAGCATTATTATTAATAACAGCCAAAAGATGAAAACAGCCTAAATCTCTATTAACTGATACTGGATAAGCAAATGTGGTATATCCATACAATGAAATACTATTTGGCTATATAAAGGAATAAAGTACTAATACTTGCTATAAGACAGATGGACCTTAAAAAGATTATGCTAAGTAAAAGAAGCCATCACAATAGAACATATATGATTTCATTAATATGAAAGTCCTGAATAGGGAAATCTGTAGAGACAGAAAGTAGATAGTGGTTACCTAAGGCTTTGGAGTGCTGGGAGATGGGGAGACCTTGAGTATGTGGTGGGGTGATAAATAAAAAGATTGGTTTGTTTTTTGTTTTTTTTTAAGGTGATGAAAATGTTATAAAATTGCCTTGAGTAATGGTTGCACATATCTGTGAATACTAAAAAACCTCTGAATTGTATACTTTAAGTAGGTGAATTGAATGGTATGTAGATTATATTTCAATAAAGCTGCTGATTTAAAAAAATGTAGGTTACGTGGGGCGCCTGGGTGGCTCAGTCTGTTGAGTGACCGACTTCAGCTCAGGTCATGATCTCACGGTTTGTGAGTTCGAGCCCTGCGTCAGGCTCTGTGCTGACAGCTCAGAGCCTGGACCTGCTTCAGATTCTGTGTCTCCCTCTCTGCCCCTCCCCCTCTCATGCTCTGGGTCTCTCTGTCTCAGAAATAAATAAACATTAAAAAAATTTTTTTTAAATGTAGGTTACAAAATAGTTGGTAAATCTGGTAGCAGAGTTATAAGTATACCAGATCAGAACTTTAGTTCAGTGGTTCTCAAACTTTTTAATCTTAGAACCTCTTTACACTCTTAAAAACTATTGATGATCTCAAAAAAACATTATTTGGGTTGTATCTATTGATATTTACCATATTACAAATTGAAACTAAGAAATTTTCAAATATTTATTTACGAATTCTGTTAAAATAATAATAATGAACTGATCACATGATTGTAAAATAATGATTTTTAAAAAATTTAGTTAGAAGAGTAACATTGTTTTACACTTTTCCTTAGTAGGAAACAGCAGGTTCTAATATTGGCTTCATTATTCAATCCATTGTGATATATTGTTTTGGTTCAAGTATGAAAAGAAAATCTGACTTCACACAGATACATTGTTGGAAAAGGGAGAAGTGTTTTAGTAGCCTTTTTTTTTTTTTTGATAATTGTAGAGATTCTTCAGTATACACTGAAACTCGAAAAGTAATAGTTTTACAAACATTACAAACATTACAATGTGAAATCAAAAACTGTGAATGAACTTTTTCATATTATGCTACACTAAAAGGCATTCATTGCTTTATCTTGCACTTTGAATGGGTCTTTCACTCATTCAAGATATTGACATATCATTCCTTGGTCATTTGGAAGGTATCGGTTGGTTCATGGAGTTATGCCAATCTTCCAAATATTTGCACATTTCATTATACAATATCAAACAATCATATTAGTTAATATCAGCACCATCTACAGTGTTGTACATGTCACCAGTTTACTTTTATTGCTAATTAGTTTTTGAGCATAAAAATATACCACAATTTCTTTATTCTTCCACCTATTTATGGACATTTGAGTTATTTCCAGATTGAAGCCTTTATGAATAAAGCTGCTATGGTCATTAATGTATGAGTCTTTGTACAGATACGTATTTTCATGTTTCTAGGAATCACATCCCTCTAAACCTTTTTACTTTCAGTCTTTCACATTTTAGCCATTATAGTACACTTGAACTGTATGACACTGTGATAATTTGCATTTCCCTGACAACTAATGATGTTGATCATCTTATCATATGCTTATTGGCTATTTTGCCCGTCTTCTTTTGTCTAAGTCTTTTGTTCATTTTTTAATTGGGTTATTTATCTACTTATTATTGAATTATGAAATTCCTGAAATATTTTCGGTATATCTTTGCAATAATTTCTTCCAGTCTATGGCTTGCCTTTTCTAATAACAGTATCTTTTGAAGAGTTAAAGTTTTTAATCTAGATAAAGTTTATCTTATCATTTTTTTTAATGGTTAGCAATTTCTCTCTCCTACTCCTCCCATTTTAAAATCTTTGCCCTCCGTAGGGTCTTTTTCCTGTTTTCTTCTAAAAGTTTGATAGTTTTATCTTTTACTAATTGATCAATGTAATCCAATTTGAATGTTTTAAACGACTGTAGTTTACATTCTCAAATAGTTTTTGACTTATTAGTTAACATTCTATGTTAACACACTTTACATTACTAGTTCTATTTTTATTAGAGTTACTATTTACCAAGGTACTTATTGTCTGCCTCAAACATGTGATTTCATATAATCTTATGTATCTAATACTTTGTAACCTCTGGGAAGTCAGGGCCACATATTTATAGTTTTCTTTTTTCCAGGTTATGTTTATGAAAGTAATACATCATTAAAGGCAATAAAGTATAAAAATTCATAGCACAGTAACTAAGCTTTTTCTAGATGTTTAATAAATGTTTAAGGAATAATGATTCTTACTTAGGAAATCATTTCTAATATCTGATTGTTGAAACTTCTTGAATCTTTATTATAAATTTTTGTGATTTTAGATCTTTTTTCTAGCATACCCAAACCCTTCCTGCAAATGGCCAATTTATTATAATGTCATTTAGTCATCTTAATTATATACAGGATATATCAGCATATTTCAAGTCTTATTACTGAAAATTTAGGTATAAGTAAGATAAGAATTTTGCCTCCTTAGCCAGTATAACTTATTTATAATTATTATAAGAGGATGATTTATTTTTCCTGCAAAGACTTTTTACAGATTTTGCATGAACCTGACTTATTATTGTGAGTTTATAATCACACCAATATCATAGGGAAACTCCTTTCTCTAATCATCTTAGATATTCTACACATACTTGTATTGTTTACATTGTTAATGATGTTAAGTCATTATAAAATTAATACTTTAATACTAGTTTGGTTAGCTTTCATGAGCTTCTTGATTTTGATGAGAAGTAAACCTGGAACAGACTTATCAAATACTCGTAAAAATACTGCTACTCTTAGTACCACTACAACTGTGCTATTACTGTAAGCATTTATTAGGCACATACCACATGCGAAGCACACTGCAAGCGTTATGTCCTTGAATATCCACCACAAGCCTTACCTCTATTTTTACAAGGTTACACAGTTAATAAGAGGCAAGGCCAGTAATGTTCTACCTCATGTCTTCCCCTGACTCCAGACTACACCATCTTCACTTTTAGGTTATATAGCCAGCTGCCCTAATCATCACAAAAACTCTGCAAGATAGGCATGATGCCAGTTGCAAACAAGATTAAACTGAAATTAAGCGATGCAACAAAGTCACGTATTTAATAACATGTTTAAAGCTAGTATCAAACTCTGATCTGTTTAAATCTAAAACTTACTCTTTCCTCCCTGTCACACTACATCTTTATGTATCTTGAATTATTAACTACTTCTGATGGCAGTAACTTCCCATGAGGAAAAAAAGTTCTAGACCAATGTTGCTATTCAGCATTTTTAAAGAGAAAACTATCATTGTAAAATTGTTGACAAATTAGTACATGTGAAAGATTAAGTAAAAAGTTTCATTGCAGTCAAGGGAGGAAAAAAGGATGGGAACATATTTCCTTATGTGTAATTGCAAAGCAAAGAAAACAGTTATGAAATAAATACGTGTATATATGTAATTTTTTTATCTTTTCCAAAGGGACCTATGCAAGAAAAAAGAAAAGAACATTTTTCTAAAGCTGTTTTGGTGGCCATTATGTTCATTATTTAGAAGGAGATTCCAAACCCATTGTGAATGCTTGTGACTGTGATCCTTGCGGTCTCTGTAGAAGGAAACAGCCGTCATACTGTCAGGTGTCCTCAAGTCATCCTGTCTACGTCACCAATTAAATAATGATCGAGGTGATTAAATGGACTAGATATCTAAACATTATGCAATATTTGCATTTTGGTATTTTACAGATACATTTAAAACATTGTATAACTGGAAGAGATATCATTTAAATTTATGTTTTTTAAGGTTCTAGTAAAAAGACTATTTTGAAATGGAAATAGGAAAATGGGGGGCCAGACTTTGGCGATGAGTATAAGGTTAAATAATGTGACCAAGAATTAAGACGTATTCCTCAAAATATAAAAAAAAAAACAAAACTGCCCATCCATCTACAATTTTCACATTTTCCATAATATCTTTTCTACGCATTTTTTCTACCTATCCATTTTTCAATGTTTTTTAAATTTATTTTTGAGAGAGACAGAGAGAGAGAGAGAGGAAGGGGCAGAGAAAGCGGGAGACACAGAATCCGAAGCAGGCTTCAGGCTCTGAGCTGTCAGCACAGAGCCCGATGCGGGGCTCAAACTCACAGACTGTGAGATCATG
This sequence comes from Panthera leo, assembly GCF_018350215.1. Classification (NCBI taxonomy): domain Eukaryota; kingdom Metazoa; phylum Chordata; class Mammalia; order Carnivora; family Felidae; genus Panthera; species Panthera leo. The sequence continues at coordinate 85,810,198 of NC_056688.1, forward strand.
ACCTGAGCTGAAGTCAGACACTTAACCGACTGAGCCACCCAGGCGCCCTTCTAGCTATCATATAGTAGTTTTCTGGTCCTAATATCAGTTGAGGTATTAAAATGTATATATATTCTTTTGCTCTATGACTATAACATCTCATTATATATTTGTTTTTATGTCAAAGTACTTAAGAGAACATATAAGATTTAAGAGTTTGCTTCAACCAATCATGATGTAAACAGGGGATAAAACCCAAGAACTCTTAAAAACCAGCGAAGAAAACCATAAGGTTTAGGGTAAGGAAAGGGAATAAGAACCAGAAGCAGTATGCTCACAAATCTAATCAAAGACATATGAATACACAGAACCAGGAGACTGTGAGTTTATTTAATAAATCTTACATAGTACTTTTTATGAGCCAGATGCAGTCCTCAAATTTTTTTAAATATTAACTCATTTTATCCTTACAGTAACCCCATATGGTTGGTGCTGTTATTGTCTCCATTTTACAGATTAGGAAACAGGGGACAAAAAAGTTGAAGTGACTTTCCCAAGGTCACACGGCTAGTGAGTGGCAGGATTTAGACCAAAGCAGTACCCTGTAAGTACCATACTCTTAACCACCATGCCCTGCAGCTTACTCAATAGAAGTACTAAAAGAAGGTCAAAATTAAGACACAGACTTGTGTACACAAGGTAGCATTTAATGATGAAAGAACCTGGGCTTTTGGAGACAAATAGACCCAATTAGTCATATGGTCTTAACATTAGTCAGGTCTTAACATTCTCAACCTCATCTTCTTCATCTTTTAAAAAATGGGGTGAGGAATACCTAATTCAGAGGATTAGCAAAAACATGTGCTGACACAGCGCTAACACATAGTAGTCACTCAATATATGCAAGCAATCATTACCTTCACTATAATTACTTTAAAGAGACTTCCAAAGATGAAAATTTGAACAGAGATCAGGCCATAGAAATAAGGTGTGCAAGTTCATCAAAGCAGTAGAAGTCCTCAGCTTTCTGTCTCTTTTTATGAAAGTCTGTGACAGAATCTTCTAACAGGTCAGGCCTGAGATAGACCAGGAGGCATGCATGAAGTCAGGTGACCATCTAAGTCATAGTAACATCACCATGTTGTTCCAAGACTCTTCTAACATCGTACGTCAACTTCCTCTCCACTATGACCAGTGCCATTCCTATAGACTCCAAGTCAGAATTTAAGTGGTGATTGAATGTCTAAGGGTAATTTAGCTTATTCATTCATGAACAGATATTTATTGCTGAGGCACTAGGCACTCATGAGGATATAGCAGTGAATAAGAGAAACAAAATTACTATCCTTGTGGAGGTTTTTTAGCAATGTAAAAGACAGTATGAATGGAGCAGAAAATTAGTATATGGAAGGTATTTACAGGCTTGAGCTTGGAATTTGATACTAAAGTGGTTTCTGCAAGAAATAGAAATGTAGTTTCATATCCTTGGAAACAATTAAACATCTATAGGTAATAGAATTGTGATACTTTTATTTGAATATGTTGTATAGAGTATCACTATGTTAAAAGTATATAAATATCTATATCTCTTAAATTGGTAAAAGAGCCAATCAGTGTTCTTACTTTAGTTATTAGCATTCTGTCAGACTTGTACAGTAATGATTAGTTACCCTTTATTATACTTTTGGCATGCTTCCCATGTTTAATTTCATTGTAGGGAAGGAACACATAGTTAAGGAAATTGCAAAGAGGAGGAAAAGTTAAAATAGGGAAAATAATGACATAGATTCAAAACTGACTTGAATTTATTATTATAAGACTTTTGCAAGTAGAACGAAAAAGAATTATTTTTAAATTTGCATTTGAAATATTTTGTATTTAGCCTGACAACTTTGAACTTAGAATTTTTTATTTTCTTTAGGTTAAAACTTATTTCCATAACAGCAACAGGGAAAAATAACAAACACACATTGAAACAAATACATAAAAATAAACTCTAAGTATCTGTTAAGAAAATGCTAAAATTATCCATCAAATATATTATGAGTATCTTAAAAAATATATAGTCCTAAACAATTTTCCTGCAAGGTTGTTATATTACTGATATTGTCTCCTTCTAGAATATAATTTTAGCACCTGCTCAAAGACATTGTATTAAAAAATGTATGTGAAAATGGCCAAGTTAAATAAGACTTTGTTACATGCTAAACTGTGGTATAAAGTGTCATTAGAAAGAGCAGGACTACGGACGGCTCCCCCATATTCGAGCATTACCCAGTTCCCAGATCCCTGCTGTGTAGTTGTTCCACTCGCCAAGAAGCCTGTTAAAGAGCCCCCAAGAGCATGTGTACAGCCCTCCATGTTAATAGTTAATTGGTGAGGATGGCAAGATGAGAGGACAGCCGAACATGTGGTCTCTCAGACTCAAGCCGTAGACAGACCTTTAGTTATAATAACAGCAGCTGCTCACGTTCTCACAACTCAACTGTTCAAAACTGTTGTCGAATGAAGGTTGCTGTGGATTGGAAAAAAAAAAAAAAAAAAAAAAGGGAAGGTCACATCTAAGAAAAATAACTAAAACCCTACCTTGAAACTCTTACTATTTAAGTATGAGAATATTACTTGAACTTTTTAAAACTTAAGTACAGATTTCTATATTCAAAGCTGTTCTATTTCAGACACATATAACACTGCTGCTTTTTTCCTATTTACTGTTAGAAACAGAAATGCTGGTGCACTGCTCGAAACTTTTTAATGAGATTTTTTGCAAAGTGACACCTTTGAAGCAGTTACAGTAGGATGCTGTTCGATTTCCCCATCTAGCAAGATATGAAACTATTAATTTTTTTGGTTTTATAAATGGAAACTGGCTTCCTATAGTGAAATTTGTCATCCACCTCCACATTATAGAACATTTTGTGCCTTTTAAGTTAATTTTATTTTCAATTCCCAGTGACAGTTGTGTACTTGAGGAAAATGATGACAAATAACATTTATTCTTTTTGAAATTAAAAATTTAGTTTTATGCCTTGTTATGATTTCCTTGGTAAGGTGAAAGGAAAGTAAGTTTCCCTTAGCTTCTGCATTTTGTTTACATGATCTATGACAGGTTGTTGGTGACTTGTTTTTAGTGATCAAAAGCATTTTTACTGGAAACCATCAGGAAGTAAGTATGGAAGAACTTAGAATTGTGATTCAAATGGGAGGTGCAAATATTTTTCTGTGGCTTTCTCACAACTTTCCTTTCAGGAAGAAAATGTACTTTTTATTATTGCTAACTTACTCAAGCTGTTGTAATCTACTTTTTAAAGGAATTTTTAAATATAAACAACAGCCTAATAAATTACTCCTTAACTATCATAATGAAGGGGTGAAAACTTCTTTGACATTACTCACAGTAAAATATTAAATAACATTTTCTCATTCTAGAATACTTCTCAGTATCACCAGCATTTAATGTGTTTGCTTATCAGACATTAGTTTATAAACTATTCAAACTTTCTTTTATTCAGAACAGATTTCAGATTTGAAAGTGTCCCAGAACATATTTTGATTGGTCATTATCGTCATTTGCTCCATTAACAGCCTTGCTCAGTTTTTATCCTATAATCAATGTTTTCCAACAATTTGATCTGTGGACTTCCCTCCACACCCCCGCCCCACCTATCTGTTTGGAAAATACCATCACCAGTATGTTAGTTTGTACCAAGGAAAATTTATTTTCTACAGAAAAGCAGGAAGAAAGTGCTTTGCTATTTATAACATCTCTTGAAAATTGAGGGAGCTTTTATTTAGTGTGTTATTTTAATTGATATATCTTCCAATTAATATCTTACAGCATTAATATAATAAAGTTTTGAAATGAGTGAATGTTTCAAAGTAGAGAAATTCAGAACAAGCCTTTTCACATCCATAAACTTTTGTGTTCATGCTGAGTATCTTAGCAGCTAAACTGTAAGTCAAGTAATGGACTGCTTAGAACTAACCACTAATATGGGATTATGAAATGTGGACTCCAGTGGCCTTGTGAATTTCTCTCAGTGTGAAATCTTTTATTCTTAAAACAAGAACTAAAAATAATTGCATGGTAAAGGAACAACAGACTTTTATGAGTTTACAACTATAAAATTTTGGAAAATATTTTTAATGTAATTGTTGATAAGAGCATCATTATAGGAAAGCATAACATCATCTCTGTCCCATAACTTAATCTATTTTAAGTGCTCTTTTTAAATGTACTTTATTAAGGAGAAAATTTAAGGATGAAAATTAGAGATTAGATTTAATCTCTTGATCATAACTATCAATTACTAAAGGATAAAGTCAGATATTCTGGCTGTCAATTTTTCATGAGTTCCTTTTATTTTTCTAGATCTTCTCAACTACTCTAAGGTAGATTGTAAGAAATTAACATTTTTAAAAGTATAAAAAGAAGCAATCTTAAGAAGTCAACTGAATCATACTAAACCTATTTTAATGTTATGCCATGTATGTTAAATTGTAGTTTTTGAAAATTTAGTAACTTCATATGAGTCTGGTGTACTGGAAACAGAGTCTTTTATTCTTTATAATAACAAATAATAGAGAAATAGGTGTTTCAACTTTGCTACCATAGGCTGCTGATAAAAATCTATAAATTCTTATAGCTCCAGTTTTTTTTCTTCTGTTTTATATTGCACATGCTGGTATCTGATTAATTTTTTAAATCAAATCTTAGCATGTATGCATTATACATATGTATTGAATTTACTTTCTTGGTCAAGGATGTTTGAAGCTTTTTACACAAATAAACTCCAAATTATCTGTAAGTTTCTGTCTATATAGAACATTAATAGCAAAATATATACTATTTTATCTTAATGTAAATATGCATATTAAATAAAAGCAGGATATTTTAAATGGTCAATAAGATAAATGTGCATCTTTAAAGGAAAAAAAATGCCACTTTAGAAACCTTTTGTTATACTTAACCTAACCAAAGCATATTCAGCAAGCCATAAAAAGAAAAATAGTTTTAATGTAAAATGTTTTTTTTGTTCCAAAATAACTTTGTGATGTTACAGTTCATATGGTGATTCATACTGTACTTCCTTGTGGTGATGGTGGTTGTTAAAGTACTATTTAGAGCCAAAATTTTTAAAAATATCAATGATAGAAATAGTGAAACATCTCATCACAGTATGGAGATTGAGTCATCTGTTTGGGCATATGGAATCTTTGGCTGTGGACTGCAGTCTTTATAATGCCCAGTGTCCAGGCATGGACACAACTGTTCTGGGAACAGAAGCAGAGAGGGACCTCTGTGTTCAGTCCACTTGAACGTGATAGAAGAAAAAAGGGGAAAGGATCTTTAACGTTAATTATCTTTATTATAAACTATCTTTGAACTTGATCACTTTTTATGTACAGAAAATAAGTACACCTGTATGTAATTTGCGTTTATTTTGCAAAAAAAATTAGTAAGTTTTTAATCTTTGGTGTTACAAGCTCTCTGAAAAATACCTGTGAGAAAATGTAAGTTTTGAATTATTCCTATTTGTATACTTTGATGCATTTCCCTTAAAGAAAGATTACTGTCTTCAAAAAAAGATGATACTTATTTCTTAATATTGAGATGAAATATGCTTGTAACTAATTATAATTTAAAGCTCTTTAAATATCAGGTCATATATTATATCCCAGTATTATGTTTTAGCCCTTTGCTATTAATTACATTATTATTACTATATAAAGTATTTCTGCTTCTTTAATAATGTTTTCGCACCCTATGTAGTTAATCTTTAATGTTAAGGAGGACAAGGGGAGAGATTAAATTAGCCTTGTAACCTCTTTCTCTTCCAGGCTGATGATGGAAAATAAAAGCTCTTAGCCACAAAATGTAACACTTAGAATTAATATTTAATTAGACTAGCAAATTGTACACTGTGGCTGAAAGCTTCCAAAGAGTTGTTAGTGCCACAATTGACCTACAGGTTTAATAATAACTCACTTCTAGAAGCAAGTGCCAGTTCAGCATAGTAGAGCCACTGTAAGAAAGTCCTGAGAGATTAAAATCAGCAAACCAAATGGCAGGCAGGGATTCCTGGGATGGAGCCTTCTGGAAAGCTGGGAGCTGGAATAGCTTTTAAGCCAGGATTCAGATGAGAACAGTGGGTGAAAAAGCTGATCCCTCCTGTTCTGGGAGCTTCTGGTTGTAGGCCAAAATCTTAGAACAGATTTTTACTAAATGTTTTTGCTGCAGCTATTAACTTACATTGAAAATCAAATATTGAATAATTTTTCTGTAAAATTTAACAAATTTTTTGTGTAAACATTAGTTCTTAATTTCTTACATATTAGTACATAATATCTGTAAACTCAGATCATTAGATTATCAGATAGGTTTGGCGCTGTACATCTATGCTCTTTTGCTGTGACATGCTGTTTCCTTGTTCCCTGTATAGTTGATTTATATGGTTCATTTCTATATTATTTCATTACGGGGCATTATGCAGAGCCTGAGAAAGAGATTGTGAAGTCTGTACCCAAGAAATGTTTTTCTTCAAGAAGGTACATATCTCAACAAATATAAATTAAAGGCATTTTTAATTTTTAAAGGCCTTATATTATAAAAGCAATGCTACATTTGCTTATGCTTATGATGCAATTAAATTACAAGACAAATAATTGGACCTCCTGGTGAAACATTGGATCCTTATATCTCTGAGAAATTAATCTGGTGAAAAATAGAAGACCATGAATTTGAAAATGTGCAAATACAGAACAGCTAACTTAAGAAAGAACATCTTACATAATTTATTGGTTTTATCTTCAATAATTAAAGAAAAGCTAAGTCATTAGTTAAAAATTCAAGCAGATGAGAACCTTGCCAGCAGAGGGAGTAGTCCTGTCTGCCGTCAGGTTCCCATCATTTTCCCACCTGCCTCAGCTTTTTTCCCAGCCAGTCTCCCATCTGGACCTGGCTCTGTCAGCCTGTTCCTGATGACAGGCTATAATTTTATACTCAATATGGGATTATTCTAAGCTGATTTTAAACTTTAGTATCTTTAACCTACCACGGCATCACAAACATCAGCTGGATGCTCCGTTTGATATTTGGATATTAGCAATTGTTTTTCCAGGCAAGCTATGAGCTTTTGGACATCTGTGAATTATCTGAAGGGTTTCAAGTATAAAGTAGTAAGCAACAAATTTCTGATTTGGGAAGCAACCCATTAAACATTTTTAAAAAACAAATAAAAATTTCTATATGAATGATTTCCATAATATGAAACTAGATGGTATATAGTTTATGAAAAACTACCTACAATTAATTTGGAATATTATACTATTATTCAATTTGGCCTATTCATTATAATATTTTGTTTACATTATTTATAAGTTTTCAGAATATGTAAGATTTTTTTGATGTTTTATACAATAACCTATTGGAAAAGAAAACTGATGTAAATAAATGTTCTGCAAAGCATGTACTATTTGAAGCCAGTGTAAATGTAAATAATATTTCTGAAAATAACATCATGTGTTCTTAAAAAATATTTTCATGCCAAAACTTAGAATACTAAGTTCAATCAGATGGGAATCCCAAAAAGACATGGCTCCATTGCTTAATGCTAGTAAAAGTGACAACTTAGCAATTTATTTTGCCTTTCAGGTTAAGTATATTTACCATTAGCTCCTTTGTGGATATGTTTTTAAAGCATTAGAAAAAGGAACCAAAATATGTTTGATTTATGATTTCCCATATCAGTATATGATGCTACCAAGAGAGTGTTATAGGTAGAATTTTTTTTTAATTTACCAAAGTTCCACTATATTTTAAAATTCACTGTGTGACTTTGAATAAATTTAAGTATTAAATCTGGGAAGAATTAATCTAATGCCTTCATTAAGGTATTATTACAATTATAAATATTTATTAGTATAATTATATTTGGTAAAATTATATTATTTCTTAAACTCAAAAAAAAATATGAACAGAATTATTTTTCCCAGTATAAAATATTTTTAATAAAAACAAAATTTTAATCTACAAAAGTAAGTGACAACTCTGGAGAAGATAGGGGGAGGTTTGTAAAGTTACAATAAAAACAATTTTATTATTTCATAATCTCAATTTCTATAGAAGGTAGAACTAAATAAGCATAGGAAAACAAATACCTCATTAAACATCTATAGATTTATCCTTTTGTCCAAATTTATTTTTTTATTATATCACAAAGAAATGTCATAAGTGCTAGTGTGGTTGTGTTTCTATGCATGTCATTTTTCAGGAAAATGTTATTATAACGAGTTGTTGAGTAGTATACTTGCTTTTCTTGAGATTCTCCTTCCTCCCCCCACAACACACACACACACACACACACACACACACAGACACACACATTATGTCACATAATACGTTCAATCATAAAGTAACTTAAATATTTCTTTAACTTTTCAGTATTAACTTAATAGTTCTTTTGCACTATTGTAATCCCAAATCTGACATGTGTGCCATACTCAAATGGGGGCCCTACCCTTATATTGTGTATTTGCTGTCTCTCTTATTTGAGTAGCTCAAGAACTTATTCTTATTTGAGGCATTGCATAAATGGTTAATGTCAACTGGTTTATGCTTTTCAAGCTTCTTAATAATTAAGTGATTGGTTAATTACATTTTAATTCTCTTGTTCAAAATCTTTCCTGGGAGTATATTTTGTGTTAGTCCAAACTGTATCTTTTATGTTGTTGAGATAATTAGGTCAAAGAAAGTAGGAAAACATTCAGGGTTTGAGGTATTCTGATTGTTACTTTGTTACTCTAAGTAGGTATCTCAACTATTTTTATTAGAAAATGGAGGGAGCTTTATATGGCAGTAGTTGAATTTTTATCTCTTAAAGTTCATAGTTTTGGCTTAATGAGCTCTGAATTGGAAAGGAGCATTAATTTAATCTTCCTTTATTTAAAATCCATTTAATGGATTTGGCATATCCTAATAAAGAGGTTACCATTCTATAAAAGAAAACAGGAAACATCCTATGAAACCAAGCAAGAAACAATCAAAGGAAAAACTCTGAAATTTTTTGTGAAATTAAAATTGGAGTAAAAAGGTAGTTGACTGGACAATCTGATTTGCCTTTTTTTAATTTGCAACACCACTTGACATAATTTAAATTTAAATAATTAATTAAGAAATTCCACTGCAACAGAAAGTTTTAAGAACCTTTTATGTAACTTAATACAATGCTATTTGAGACTGCCAGCAAACTCTTAAAACTCCTGGACACTGGCTCTCTGCTCTTCTGGCTTCCCTCCTAGTCATGTCTTGGCTACTGTCCAGAGCTGACAACTTTCACCCAAGAGTGAAGGGAGATTTGTCTAGTATAAGGAGGATTTTTGAGCCATCCTAGATTTTCACATCCAGATGGGCAAGGAGGAGGGCTGGCAGTATCATTGTACATACTTGGGTGATGTCATTGTGCCATGCATGAATATAACCATTAATTTACTCCTACTGGTAAGTCCTGAATGTCCTTAGTCAAATGTTCCTTATTAGAAAGTGTAATGTAACAACTTCAAAGTCAACACAAAAATTACTCAAAGTTTATGTCTAAGTAATTGATGCACAAACACCTTGACTTCTCCATTTCCAACTACATATACTGCAGACCAAAGAGATTTCACATCTTGGCTAATAACATAAAAACACTTAGAATCTGTTAGGATGAGAATGTGGAAGTTCCAGTTTCAAGACCTCTGCTCAGATTATTATGCTAAAGCTTTCCAAACACCGTGAGTTATATTATAACAATTTATTGTCCATAGTGTATTCTTCCTAAAGTGAATTGTTATTATTATGCTTTTGAGGTTATTTAAAGCTGTTAATTTTAGATTCTTTTTAAGTAAATTTCACCTACCCTTATCTAAAAGACCACTTAGTATTAACATTATGATTTGAAAGGCAAGAGTGGTTTTAAAGTATGATCATACCATATCTTACATATTGATACCATACTCCCTATGAATATACCATACTCCCTATGAATCTCAGAGGTACCAAAGTAACCTGTAACACTAATTTAACTTTCTAAAAAATATGTACATTTACATGCCCAAATATCTTTTATGTTTTGTTCATAACTGGAAGACTGAATGAGTTTGCAGTTAAGATAAAGATTATCTCAGTCAGGAATTTAGATGTTATTGTAATTTCCAGTATTTCTTATTCTGCATTTTTTTCAATATCTGTACAACTTTCACCATCCAGTTTACCACATTACATAAACTATTTTCCAAAACTGCTGTGCAGAAAGCAGTAAGGTCACTATTAAATATAACTTATTTTGTGGTAATGATTAAAACTTTTTTCTTGCTGTAATACTTTATGAAAGCTTTTATAATAGGATTTAGTTTGTAGTTAATAACTGTAGTATAAACCTACAGAACTTAGAAACCCAATAAATGAAATATATGCATAAGTTTCTGAGATTTCTAAATCCAGACTGTATACATCTTTTATTTTGGAATTCATTAGTTTTCCTCTACAAAGTGGATAGTTGGGTTTTTTTTTTATCTCCCCTAAATTACCTTAAAAAGATCTATAATGTTAACAAATATTACAGGGTGTTAAGTGGTTTATTAGTAAATTTTAGGGTTAAATTGAAGAAAGAAACCCTCTTTGAAATAAATATCATGTTGTCCATTTAAATATACAGGACCTTGCTTATAGAATGCTAGAACACTAATTCCATCCTTAAACCTTACAATTTCTATTATTAAAATAATTGAGAAATCTCTAGTTTATATCACTACAATTCCAAATAGATGAGTTCTAACAAAAATTGATTTTTATCATTTAGATTCAGATATTTAGATACAAAGGCTTAGACTTGTATTTATAGATAAAAGGAAATCTGACCTTTTGATTAAGAAATATTGTCAGTAGCCTTTATAAGTGCTTGTTCATCTGAGGGTCCATGACAGGAGTACTCTTCCCAGTTGAGTTTATCCTAAAAATGAAATGATAAGAGCCTGCTGGTTGTTATCTAAGATTCTTCTTAATGGGAGAACCACATGGTTATTCTTCATCTCCCACTTGTTCTCACCCTCTACAACCAACCCAGCCACACCCCACCCCCACCCCAACATTGTTCAGTACTCAGCACAATGAATCATTTTCAAGTTGACTCATTGTGAACTGTCTCCCAGCTGTTGGAATGTCTGGCAGACATTTTTGTTTGGGTGAAGAATAACTGGCTGAAACCCAACCTGGATGAGTTTGATATAATAGTCTTTGGCTAAAGAAATATTGAGAGGAACTTGTTTATGGCCTCTGAAGCCCCTGTTATTCCTGGAGTAGGACCATTCCCTGTGGCATATAACTGAAAGTAAGGAATCAATCTGGATTATTTTCTCACCATTGAATGAAAAATTGCCTTGGAAAAAAAACGGACATTTTCAAATTATGTTTTTCTGTACTCGGTACCCACGTGATTGAGAGTATTAAAGCCAATTAAGGATAATTATTTTTACTGGTTTCTTTTAGGAGCACTGATTCAAAGGCTAAAACATTCTGTATACAACACACATTTCCACTTACAGAGGAGTTTCAAAGACTGCCCTAGGTATGAGTTAAACAGGCATTTCAGCATAATGTTTAGTGACAGAAACTACTATGTATTTCTGATAGAGTCAGGTAACATTAACAAGCTTTCTTTTATTTTTCATTCTGCAGTCTTTACAAGGGAACCTAAGAAACAGAGGAATACCAGTAAGCTCAGTAGTCAATCATGTTTTCAGAAAGTGAACATACTTGATTATGTTTGGACTTTCCTCTAACGGGACATAATGTTGGACTGAAATTTTCCTGTTTTATATTTCCCATCCTTTTCTAAAGATTATTTTTAAACGGGTAGACATTACCATTGTATAAAATGGGAGTTTCAAAATTATAAAATTTTACAAACAGCAATTTTTTCAGCTTATCTAGAGCTTCAGAGCAAAAGTTTTTTTCTAAGATGTTATCGACTTAGACCTACCACTATGTCACAGGCTAAAAGGAATACTGAATTTCTGTTAAATAAAATAATTCAAGAGAACCTATAGGGTATTTGATAATTATATTTTTAATGATTTTTTATAGCCATGGAATTGTGGGTGTTTTAGAATGTTTGCTACTTAAAATATGACTTCTTTTTTACAATATATTATTTAGCAATATTTTTGGTTCATGTCTGGTTGTGTTGGGAAGGAAAAGGTAGGCTACTAGTCTAGTGCTAGTCATCTACCGTCGTTTCTTTGCCTTTATTGTTATCCCAGAGCCAAATAGCAGCATCTGGAAGGAGAGAATAGAAGACTCCAGAGGTGGCCATGTTGCAACCTCTTAGCTAGACCCTTCCGCGTTTCTAAAATGCTACAGAGGACCTCAGCTGTGACAGAGCTGGAACGTGGTCCCACTTGACAGATGATAATGGGACCTTGCCTTACACATTATACCATAATATCTACTGCTTCTGAATCCTGATGTCTATGAGATTTAACAATGGGCAATGGGTAAAGTAATTTGAAATGTAATAGTGTATGAGGATAAAGGTAGGCTTGCCCCTTAAGACAGAAGAAAAATAATTTATATTCTCTACCAAAACTAAGGTATGTCTCCTCAGCTCTTCCAAATAGAAAAGCATACCAACATAGGCTGGAATTTTCAATTAAGTGCATACTTTCATCCATTTTCAGCATGTGGTAGCCTTAACTTTTAAGTTATTTCTCTGCATTGATATTTATCTCCTCTATAATTTGTCATTGAGATGGCATAATGGCACTGAATAGATATTATATTTTTAAACATGAGTGTTTTGTTTTCTTGTTTTGCAGAATAAAGCAATTATTTCCCGTGTTACAAACTTGTCAGATACAGTAGTTGGTCTAGAATCATTTATTGGTTCTGAGAGAGAAACCAACCCATTATATAAGGATTATCATGGTAAGCATTGCCTTTATAATGAGAAGAGAATATCCTGATTGCCTCTAGGGTACCTGAAAGCATTGTATCCAGTCATAATATCTACTGTCAAGTAGCATGAATTTTGTTTTATAATATATCTATTAAATGTTTTCCCGGGGCGCCTGGGTGGCTCAGTCGGTTGGGGGTCCGACTTCGGCTCCGGTCGTGATCTCGTGGTCCGTTGAGTTCGAGCCCCGCGTTGGGCTCTGTGCTGACAGCTCAGAGTCTGGAGCCTGTTTCAGATTCTGTGTCTCCCTCTCTCTCTGACCCTCCCCCGTTCATGCTCTGTCTCTCTCTGTCTCAAAAATAAATAAACGTTTAAAAAAATAAAAATAAATAAATATATGTTTTCCATTTGTGACCATTCTTTCATGGCAGCTTGTCACCAAACTACATTAAGACTACAGACTATGGGGGCACCTGTGTGACTCAGTTAAGTGTCTGACTTTGGCTCTGGTCATGATCTCATGGTTCGTGATTTCAAGCCTTACATCGGGCTCGCTGCTGTCAGCATGGAGCCTGCTTCAGATCTTCTGTTCCCCTCTCTCTCTGCCCTTCCCCCACTTGCATTTTCCTTCTGTCTCTCTCAAAATAAACTTAAAAAAAAAAAAAAAAAAGACTACAGACTATGGTAACTATTTGAAAGGAGTCAAACCCAAATACTTAGGCATGGCTCAGTTAGATATAAATGTTGTTGTCCCAGTGGCTTAAACTTGTCATGAAATCAGTTGTACTTATTAGCCATGTTTGAAATAAATATCATATTAATTCTAATAATAATAGCTTATATAGTGGTTTATGCTTTATAAAGCCTAGCTATATGATAAATAAAATTCATACTGTATATACTCTATTGTTTTTTTTCTTTTCTTTTTTTAATGTTTATTTATTTTTGAAAGAGAGAGAGAAAGAGTGCATGAGCAGAGAGGGGCAGAGAGAGAATCCAATGCAGCCTCTGCACTGTTAGCCACCCAGGCACCCCATACTGCATTATATTTTTAAAGTCCTAATCACACTTTCAGAAAGTGAACATCTTTGATTACATTTGGACTTTGCTCATTTTGTTGAGTTAGGAGCAAATTTTATAATATTGCCATGCCCTAGTTTAAACACAGGTCAATTAATCAGATTTTTACTTATTTTTTTGAAGTTTCTTTTTCTTTTTTTTTTAAGAGAGAGAGCATATGTGCACGTGAGCTGGGGAAGAGCAGAGGGAGAGGGAGAGAGAATCCCAAGCAGGCTCCGTGCCCAGCACAGAGCCCAATGTGGGGTTCAGTCTCACAACCATGAGATCATGACCTGAACTGAAATCAAGAGTCAGATGCTCAATCAACAGAGCCACCTAGGTGCCCCTTATTTGAAGTTTTTAGTAGTGTTTTGGTCATTTGATTAATTTGAAGATTTTTTAAATAAAGATTCTTAAACAGAGCCGTTGAGATAGGAAAAGTTTAATAGTTTTGCATATCTTAGCTCTAAATTAAATATGGAGTATGGTGAATGATGGATTTTTACCTATTTGTGCTGAACACATATTAATTTTTGCTGTTACTATTGTGGACCTACGGTACTTTCATGGAAACCTTTAAAGACTGAATAGCTTATTTGAAGCCACAAGAAAATTGTATAAGATTGTGATTGCAGGACTATGGCAATTCCTAGAGTCGACAAAAAAAAAAGATTATAAGATACTTTATATGATAACTGCCAGTGCTTTGAAGAATCAACATACAATCTTTAAAAAAAAAAACAATAAAATAGCACAATCTAACAATCAAGTATTATTTAAAGGCTAGAAAATATAAGCTATGAACAAAAGCTACACAAAATGATTTGCCTCGTGATTATTAACTTACATAACTTCAAGTATGCTATATGCCCAGATTAACCCTATATATAATTATTTAATATGCTATTGTCAGTATTATAGGAAGAAGACTAATAAGTTTAAACTATTTCTTTTTTTTGTTATTGAACTCCAGTTGACATACAACATTGTATTAGTTTGAGGTGTACAAAATAATGATGTGATAGATGTAGGTATTGTGAAATTATTGCCACAGTTAAGTTTAATTAACATACATCACCTCACATAGTTTACAGTATTTTTTTCCTAGTGATGAGAACTTTTAAGATCTATTGTCTTAGCTACTTTCAAATGTACAACACAGTATCATTAAGCATAGCCACCATGCTACACATTACATCCCTAAGACTTATTTGTCTTATCATTGAATAAACTATGTTTCATTTTTTATTATGCCTATTTTCTTTTAAGACAACCTAAGTTAATTATTACCTTAATAAATTATATCTTAGTATCATTTGTAAGTATTATGACCCAATAAATTTAGTAAAATTATATTTTATATTCCAAGTCAGTCCTTTTGATTAAAACATTTTGAGAGTGAAAGGCTGTGATTTTTTTTGTGTGTGTGCTGAAATCTCTGAATTAATAAATGATTAACAGCAGATTCACGAGTGCTTTTGACCAGTAGCATTTCTGTTAATATGAAGGACCTGATAAACTATATTTATTCATTGTGGGAGGCCTCCTGATTTAACAACTAAACAAGTACATACCAAATTAAAATAAGGAATGTGCTAGTGAAAGTCTGGTGTGCTTATTTCTAAAGTATTTTACTAAATAGCTCTGAGATCTTTTTAATTTGTATCTAAAAGCTGTCTTCTTAACACTTGTAGCATTTTTTTAAGTTTAATGAATTAAATCAGATAGTTCAGTGAATTATTTTTGAAGGAACCATTTAGAAAGTTAAGCATCTGGAGGTTTAACCCTTTTAAGCTAAAACAAATATATACATTACTAAGCATTCAAACACACACAAAACTGTGCACTAGGGAAACAGTTCTTTAAATAAGATGTGTCTAATTTGCTCAGATTTGGATTTGCCTTCTTCTCCCGTGTTTAGGGATCAATATCTTTGGGATGATGATTTTAAATATGGGCTGAATCAGGCAGAGAGATGCACTGAAGAATCTTGCATGTCTTCATCTGTGGCAAATGACCCCGAGTTTAGTCAGAAACTGCATTAAGCTGCACAAAAGCCATCCAGTGCCCTTGTCAGAAAAAATTAGCAAGTGTTTCTACTGACAAGAGGCCAAAGCTCACGGTTTACCTAGCACTGTTACAAAGCTTATAACAGCTACATAAAGGTCTAACATGCCACAGAAATGAGTGTCTTGGGATGGCATAGGGGTTAATGTTTGATCCTAGAGTGAGCTCTGAAATGTAGTTTTCTTCAATGGTTTGCTCAAGTCATTAATAAGGTACAAAATGAAATACTTTTCACTAGTGCTTCACTGGTTATCAGTAACCCATAAGCCTTGTTTTGCTGGCTGCTTACTGGTGCATTTAATAAAATAAAGATCACTCAGTGGTGCCGTGGGCAGCATGCAAGGTGATAGCCATATTTGCTTACTGTAAATACAAGAGAAAATCACACACAAACCGGCTGTAGTTTTGACAAGTATTAAGATCCCTCTTTACATCTGTACTTCTGTACCAAAGTGCAATTAGTTTTCCTCGCACAAGGATTTCTGTTTATCTTATTCTGCTTGATTACTTGAGTATAATCACACCATTTGCTTCATTGCTCCTGGTAGTAAGCTCCAGTTTTAAAAGGGGAGGATGCTTGTGTGTAAATTTACAGGATTCTGCTGTAAGACTCTTTGATTTATGTATCTAAGACAGTGTTTTTAAATTTTTGTTCTTTTAATTTTCTTTTCACAAGGTTTGATTCATATTCGGCAAATTCCTCGGCTTAATAACTTGATTTATGATGTATCCGATGTCAAAGACTTAGCTTTTAAATTAAAAAAGAAGCTATTCACCATTGAGGTAAGAGAGAATTTTTATATTTTAGTTCATGGTCTTGAGGTTAAATAGTCTATGCGTGTGTGTGTATATATATATGTCTGTGTGTACACATATATACATACACACATATATATGTATGTGTGTGTGTGTGTATATATGTATGTATGTATGTATGTATGTATGTATGTATATATTTTTTTACTTTAATGAAATTCTTAGAAAGTGTTTCCTGCTAATATTTTTATGTTCTTTTGGTGTAACAAAAAAATGTTAGACTATCTTATTTTTCCTCTTTTAATGGCATATCATTAGAGTATAGCAAAAAAGACTTTGTTTTCAATATTGTTTGAAGTAAGCTCCAAACTTCTATGATAAGTATGGCATGCGTATTTCCAAGGCTTTCAAAACATATTTAATTAAATGTTAATGAGCTGTGCTTATTTGTGTGTGGAATGTGAATGCTACCCACAGTTGTGTATGGCTAAGAAAAGAGGATCCTTACCTATATTCTAAAAGCAGTTTTCTTTACTATTAATGAAATCACCTTTCCACTTTCCATGCTGAACAAAACAAAGTAAAATTTACACCAATGTCTTTATGTAAATTTTCTACAAAACTTAAACTTTTTTTGTGACCTTTATGCAAGCAATACTGACAGAAAGTAGTAGTATGAAAGATTTATTTCACCTTAATCTTGCTAAAGAGCAAATGAACATAGCACTATTAAGCAATTAGAGTTGATGTATTTATTAACGAAATAAATGCTCAGGGAGAGATGGCTTTTGGGTGATGTGATAGTTATCAGTATAGTCTGTGCAATTTTTTTTAACAAAGACATAAAACAGCCAAGCAGCCTTGACAAACCATTTTGTTTAATCTCTTTTCAAATGAAAAGCTCTTAAGCAGGCCACTTGTCTTAACTGCTTGAAACCATAAAAAGAGAGAATTGCCACCAATAAATTAGCATATTTTTAACTTCATCACCAAATGATGGTCAATGTGGCTTGGCACTGCTTTGGTGTTTGGGACTTCACCCTTAAGTGACCACTTTGGCCCTTTTTTGACCCTCTGCCCTCTTTAGCTGGCCACTTGATAAGGTAACTTAATGGTTCTCTCTCTTTTTCTCTTTCCCTTCACATTTGCAAGTAGCACTAACCTATAAATCATTGTAAGGGCCCTATCCAGTGACAAATTAATGTGCCCTCCTCCTAATTAATGGTCATCAATGTCCTTAATTATCTAATCCTATTGAGAGCAGTTAATAGTTAATCAGGCAGCCAGTTCTTCAAGCAGGCCATCTCTGCAGGAGTGTTAGAAGTTTCTCATCTGGGGATGCGCCCTTCAAAAGCCACTTAGAGCCAAGAGAACGAGAGTGTAGAAATACTGATTCTTGAGCTAATTTGCTTTAGTTCTCAAAAGAAACCATTGAAATGGAACCCAACACTGTAATTGTTCAAACTTTGTTTCAGTTTTTCTGATAGAATACTGAGAAATTTACCATTATTATTTACCAATATTAAGCAACATTTTGCTGAAAAATTTTAAAGGGATAAAGTTATAGTTAGTGTCACAAGGAAAGCATGCCTCATCATTTTCTTTTAAGTTGAATTTATATTTTTAATGAAAGATGTAAATTGTTTTTTTTTTTTTTCCTCTATATGACATCTTTCTTCCAAGATGAGTATTCTGACAACCAGGTCTAAGGTATCAAGTCTATCATCATACAAACTAAGCAAGCAGATTCCCTAGTGAAAAAAATATTGTACCTAGAGAAAAATGTAGCACTGTAGTGTGAATCATGTTTTCTCTGTCTCTGTCTCTGTCTCTCCCACTCCCTCTCTCTCTCCCTCTCCATCTCTCTCTCACACACACATATACAACACATACATGAACACATATTTGGTCTTTTATTGGGGATGAAGGATAGAAATAGAAGACCTTAATAATGTCAAGTGGAACCTCTCCTTTGATAAATTTAGGTTCCAGTAGTGACTACACTTTACCATTGGAGCTGATGTAAGATCTTTTATAAACCACATAGGTTTCTGTTCCACTTCCTCTCTTCTATTCCCAACATTGTAAACCAAGAACAATTAGAATTGATCACCCTGTGGTTTGGAAGCAATATTTGAAAACAAAACACAAATAGATGGTTGGTTTTTAAAAAGTTAATATTTAATACAGGTGATCAAATCCTTTACCTTTTTGACTTATAACCTAATCAATAAGGTATTTTTATACATAGAAAGGTAGGTAAAACACATTCCAAATAATTTATTTACTTATGCCATAAAATTCAATTTGGTGATTAGAAAAAATATGAATTAAAGAATGAAACAAACCTAATAGATGCATATATAGATATAATAGGATAAAATCATGTGGTTCACATAAGATGACATAATTTAAATATAGCATTTTACCTTCTAAAATGCATTCTCAAACAGATAGCAAGTTTTTGGTGATATATTATAGAGATTGGAAGCAAGAGGATTCCTTTATTAAGGGAAAAATTATCTATCAAGTGATATTGTTTTCATATGTACAACAAATGGTTTTTTTTAAACTGCTCTGATACTAAAAAAAATGAATAAAATGTATACTCTACTAGTCTGTAAAGTGTGAGACTATAATACAGCAGGCATTGAATCTGTGTTTTACTTTCAGAAGGGAAACGTGGTTTAGCAGGTAAAGCAGAAATAAGTTTTCTGATTCCACACAGGTAGATTTCTTACATGTTGGAATTTACTATGGTCACATGGTCTCAAAAGTTGGCATGGTTGAAAACAAGGGGCAAAAGAAATAGGAAAATGCCCTCTTCTCTATTTTAGGGTACCCTTTCTTTGATTTATTAAATGCCCATTTTATACATGAAAACTGATTTTTTTTTTTTTTTTTTTGGCCTAACTAACAGCCACGAAGGACCTCCCACAAGAGAGCAATTTTAGCCAGCAGTCTTAAATTTCTTTGAATGATTTGGAAAAGGCAAAAGAATATTTCTTTCTTCTTAAATGTGTATTATTCAGACTCAAGTGGAAACATTCATCTAATCATAGTAAATTTTTACTAATAGTATTCATCAGCTATGAAGCTGTATAAATTAGCCCCTCTACAAAAACCATAGCAGAATCACATGTATAGTAATGACACTAAAATCCTGGCATGCACTCTGGGTAAGCAGAAGAGAAAATTTAAGGTTGATTAAGTATGACTTCAGGTTTAGAACAATAGCTTTCCAATTCTTTGAAAATTCATAATCCTTGTAAACTGTACATGATAACTCTCTAGCATATTTGATTAACCATGACATACTACTTCTTTCTTGGCCTTACCACATAACCTTTATTCAATCATAGTAAGATTTACCAACCCTTTATTGTATACCAGGACTTCTATTGGCTTATTTATACTTTCTATATAGTAATTAAACATTTTATAACGAAAGGTTTTACTATGAAACTGTCTTTTTCATCTTCATATCTATCCCAGAATTAAGCACAGAGCTGTACACTTAGCAGGTATAAAATCTTTGCTGAAATATATGTATAGAGATAAGTTGTGGCATTTGAAAAATTGTCCAAATAATACAGCTATAAATACTATATAAGCTCCATTGGTCAAGTGACCTATAAATACTACCTTCTCCATTAAGTTCTGTAAGAAATATAATTTGGATGCAATAGCTTCACTTCTAAGCTGAAATAACTACTTAGACTTGTATTTTTTTTCAGTTTCTGTAATTTTTGCCTCTCTATTGTTGGGATGATCATTAACCAGTTTTTTTTCTTTATATTAGTAATTATGATGTAATTATAATTCCTAAAGTAGTAATATTTGGCCGAATTTGCGATTCATTGTGACTTCATTCTCATTTAATTTAATGACCTCATAACAGCAGCATTTTTACTTGCATTTAATAATATTTTGCTATTGTGATTTTCTGTAGTTCAGCTTGATCATATTTTAACACATTCTAATAATCTGATTTTCTAACATAAATAGTAATAGCATGTTATCACATTAGTTACAGTCTCTATATTAAAGTTATTACCAACAGAGTTTCTGCTTTGGTAATGGGACAGTTTTCCAGCTCTAAGATTCAGTGTTAATTTCAGGTCAGAAAGTATGATTACTGGGTTACCCTGAAATATACAAAAGGCATACACCATTCACTGCAAATTTTCAAAATAAGGATAAACAATACTTACATAGGCTTTAATTGGTCCAAAAATAGTAATTTTCATAAATAGTATATTTATGTGAGTCTTGCACCCTGCATGAATATTGAGAGCCCAGAAAATTGAAGTAAATTAAGACAGTCTCAAGACTGTCTTTAATTTTTCCCCCAGTTCCAAATGCAGGACTCCAATACCTCCCCAGTCATTAAGAACTTTTTCTCACAGAAGAATTGATTAACCAGTGTTTATTTAAGTAACAACTATTTTTGATGCACTTACTTAGAAAATTCATTCTTTAAGTATTAACACCAAAATATTAGATGCCATAAGTATAAATTAGTTTTATATAGTACTATAATATATTTAATGTGATTCAGGAGAATTATTTGAAATTTTTACATATTGGAAAAACATAAACTCTTGCAAACTACAAGGATATCAGTCACTTTGACAATGCTGGACAATGTAGAGTTGCATGGTGTCTTTGGTCCTGGGTTTCCTTACTTGCCAAATTTTGTATCAATAGGCTTTTGAGTTTTAAATGGGAAATAGAAAGGTGACTGTTTAGTATACCTAGAACTAAAGGGGAGAGAT
The DNA here is from genome assembly GCF_018350215.1 of Panthera leo. Classification (NCBI taxonomy): domain Eukaryota; kingdom Metazoa; phylum Chordata; class Mammalia; order Carnivora; family Felidae; genus Panthera; species Panthera leo. The sequence goes on from NC_056688.1 coordinate 85,831,769, forward strand.
GGTTGACTTATTTGTCAGTTAACAATTATGTCACTAAAATAAAAAATGGAAACATAAATGTCTGCCTCAAGAGCATTAAGTTGTAGCATGATGAGCCATATAGTCCAATATGCCTTTTCTGATAATGATGCCCTCCACAAATATTGAAATGCTCAGTTCCCAGATAGATTGCAGTTAGCAAAAGAAAATCAAAGTGTAACATAGGCCTCTGTTCATATAGACCAAATCACTCATCAAAAGCAAATTCAAATGAGCATTTTTTAACAATGGAAATGTCATTTTCTCCATGTTTACATCTCAATATTCATTATATTACCATCACTGTATTTACACTTTAATTCCCAAGTAATGTAAACATACAGTATGGTCATATTGATTTCACAGACTCTCAAGAAGTTGGTAATACTGTGCTCTTACATATCTCACATGGCATAGTGAGCCTATCAAAAGTGCATACCACCTTAAGGGGAACACAGTTTTGAGACTGTCTAATCCTATTTCTTCTCACATTGGAATCTTAATTAGAAGAGATAAGGAAAAAAAAAACATCATTTAACTAAATTATTGTCTTGAATCTGTAGCAAAAGGTATAATCCGCAATTGGGCCAATTAGTGAACCCCATAGTTAGCTCTGCTGCAGCGAACAATTTGATTAGATCTGACACCATCCTAGTTCTCACTGTTGTTTTGCCAGGTATGATGGTCAGACTTCAAAGAGCTTGAGGCATCAGCAGGGCAAGGTTTGGAGGCCAGCTTAGGTCCGGTTGTTAATCTCTCTGCTAAAACCACAGCAGCTCTCACACAAAACAAGCTTACACGACACAATCATGCGGTATTAAAAGTTAGGGTTGAGTCATGCCAATTTGCCTTTGATTTTTTGATGATTGACCATAGATGGCTACATGACTAGACACACGCTAAAAGTATACTGACTAGGGAAGTTCCCAAATATTTGAAGTATTTTTTAACTTCCTATATAAACGTTGGGAAAGCTTATCCCCTCTCTGATCAAACTTCCAAAGTGACAGTACTATATCAGGGGGAAAATGAATACCTCTTACAGGCAGCCTGACTCCCAAACTTTTCACTTACCACTTCATAAAAATTAGTGTTTACGTTAATAATTCCTTAAGGAGAGTGTAAAAGGAAATTGTTTCTAAGTGGCAAGCTTTTTAAAAATCTATTAAGCACATGGAAAGAAAACATTTTTTCCTGAGTCATTTATGTTCACTGACAATTTTTCTGAAGTTTCTTTATAATTATTTTCCACTTAAATGTTGAGTAAAGTGCCCTTCCAGTATGTGATTGCATAAGTGTTCTTTTCTCTGCATTCTGATTTGTTGGAATATTGCAGTAATAGTGACATGTTTCCATTCTGAGAAAAGCCTAAGGCTGCTTTAGTATTATTCCGAATGATTGAAGCTGCCATCTTGCTGACTTTCCCTTAGGCAGCATAAGGCCTGTTTGCTTTTGTGTTCATTTCACATGCTTCCTGTGACTTGGGCTGGCAGAACATCATTGCTTCATTTGGCAAGGAAGAGTAAATTCATGTTTAGCTATTACGTTATCTTAAAGTTTCTGTATGGTCATCAGCAACTGAAATATTATATTTATACTTTGTTACATTAAGTGAATCCTGTTTCTTTGAGAAGTATTTTTAAATTAATCTTATGACACCTTGACTGTGAATAATTTTTATGTACAAATGGTCATTTTATAAATTGAACTTAGAGTCTAATATTTCACGTTGCACTTATTTTTCTACTAATTCTACTACATTTTAGTCAGGAAATATAATTAGCAAGACTGTGGCACAAAGCAAAAGTCTAATGTTTAGAATCTTGCCAAATAGTCTTCAGCCCATGAATCTGTTAAAGATCCTGTGGTATCCATAGTATAGTAATCTCACAGTTGAGACCAGGATAGTACAGATTCAGCATTGTCTAAGGATGAAAAGAGAAAAAAAAAATTCCTTCTTTCCTAAATTTTGCAGATACAGACATTTATTTATGTATCGCAATGCTTTAAGGATTTTCTTAAAACATTTGTAGAAGTGCTGTAGCAGAACTCACCCAGTTAATATGGTACTCCCTAAAACACTTTCTCCCACGATGTGCTGTTCATGGTGTCTAAGGAAAATAGAAACACAGGAAACAGAAAATGATGACAAATCATGGCTGTCTCATTTCATCAGCTAGACGGTAAGAACATATATTTTACGAATATAACCTCCAAGGTGCCTAGAAGAGTAATAACCGATTATAGAGCTTAATAAATACGGTATTTATGAGCTTTGTGATTATTGTAGGTAGCTTTGGGAATACTTTTATACCCAAAACATCTTTAGTCCTTCCTCAATGTCTTTGCCACCAAAAGTCCAGAATGTTCATCCCTCCATATGTTCGTGGCTTTTTCTTGTCATTGGATTGCAGATTAAATATCTGAATCTCCTTAGGGAGGTCTTCCCTCACTGGCCAATCTGAAGTATTCACTCAGTTATCTACTGTCCTGTACCCTATTTTAATTCTCAATGTAACATATATTACTATAGTTGATTATCAGTTAATTTGTTCTTTTTCAACTACTCAGCTTTATTTGCTGTAAGCTTCACAAGATTAGGGACATAGTTTTTTTCTGTGGCTAAATCCTGAGTACATACAGTAGGTGTTCCATAAATATTTGTTAAATTGTTAAAGTACTATTTTTAAAGTAACTCATGTCTACCACAGTGTATTTTAAAACATATATTTGGGGAGTGCCTGGGTGGCTTCATTGGTTAAGCATCAGAGTCTTGATTCGGCTCCGGTCTTGATCTCAGAGTTCATGATATCGAGACCCACATCAGGCTCTGCACTGACAGCACTGAGCCTGCTTGGGATTCTCTTTCTCCCTCTATGCCCCTCCCTTGCTTGCTATCTCTTTCTAAAGATAAATAAACTTTGAAAGAAACAATGGGTATCTCATTTGCTCTCGGCATTGTGTTCAGTGCTTTCACATACACTACCATATTTAATCTTATTTGATACTCACAGGAACTCTTGCTATAGGCATTATTACATACATTTTTTTTATTGTTTATTTATTTTTGAGAAAGAGCTCAAGTGGGAGAGGGGCAGAGAGAGAGAGGGACAGAGGATCTGAAGCAGGCTCTGTGCTGACAGCAGAGAGCCTGATGGAGGGCTTGAACACACCAACTGTGAGATCATGACCTAAGCCGAAGTCAGATGCTTAACCAACTGAGCCACCCAGATGCCCCAACACACATTTTAATGTGAGGAAATATAAGGAGTTAGGTAACCTTCCCAAAGTCATGGAGCTAGGATTAAATCCAGAACTTATAACTCCATGTACAGAATTACACTGGAAAGTTAACATGTTCAGGAGCTCTGTTAATTATTATTGATTTAAAAATAAAAAGTTTTATTGAGTGTTTAACAGCTTGGGACTATTGCAAGTGCTTTATAGCCATTACCTCAGAGATCTCACAACTACTGATACCATTATTACCTACATTTTACAAGTGAGGAAATTTAAGGTTCAAAGAGATCAAGTAACCTAACCTATCCAAAGTCAGAGTTAAGAACTGAAAGAAATAACACTGATTCTAAAGCCTGGGCTCCTAAACACCAACTACTCACCACACCACAAGATGTACTCTCACATCTCATCGTGCATGAGTCAGAAAGCCTCTGCCTGGAGACATAAAAAAGAACAAACTTCAAAAATACACACACACGCATTGATATATAATCTGTTAAAATTCAAGTCAAAAATTCTTGTGTTCCTAGTAAGCATATCTACTCTATTTTTATTATAAATACCTTATAAAATTCAGATTGGATTAATCATAGCTTCTCCCTTATATAACATTAGGATTGTGAGAGTGTTCTTTCCTTATTTTTTTACTGACTTCTTGTATTTGGTAGGTATGGTTTTTTAATAAAACATTAATTTGCAAAAAACATAAAGCCATTCCCTAAAACGCTAACCACTTCTGTAGGATTTCTAGATCTTAGGTGAGGAAAGTATTCCATACAAAGAAATGTGGCTCCCTTGTTTCAGTCCACTATTTTGATATGGTTCAAAAGTATCCCAAATTTAATTATAATAATATAGTATAATTAAGTTCACTTAAGTTCTATAGTCAGATATTTTTGCAAATATTAATTTGCTCATAGTTGCCATGTTGTTATAGCTTATATTTTTTAATTATTTTACGTATGTTATCTTTGAAGCCTCAAAAATTATTTGTGAGACAATTAAATTATATACAACTTATAAGGTAGTAAGGTACCAAATTCAGTTTTTCAAATTTCTAGTTTTTGCCTCCTTTTGATTTATCATAGCTGATTCTAATAAAGGTTTGATACATTCTTATTGATACCTACTTCTTTTTCTGTTGCATATGTTTTATTTATTGGAAGTCCTTTGAATACCACCTTTAAGCAAAATTAGCAGTAAATCTTATCATTGTGAATTTTTTTTTATTTATCAATATTACTGACAAGGTTTCCTACAGTTTAATAGAAGAAATTGTGTTCCTCATTAAGGAAATATGAGATTACATATAAGTTATTAGTTTTTAAAAGGTAGAACATGGGGGACCATAATAAATAATTAAGAGAAACTAGGGTGGAATGGAAATGCCTTTCCCCAAAAATCTAGTAAAGCAGTCCCCTTATTTAAGTGGAAATTAAAGTTTCATCAGAGTTATTACTGTCACAACTCCATGCCACAGTGGACATTTCATAGAGCAGCCAGTTCAGGTTCTTTGTATCCGGTACAGTTCTCGTAAAGTTCCCTGAACTGTTGTGTCAGGTGCCGTCAAGTCAACCTGCCATTGTTGTAGAGAATCAGACTAAATCATTTTGTCATGAGCCTTCCAGAAATAAGAAACTTAACATGAATGGCTCAATGAAATGGAGCATTTGGTTTCAATATTTTGTAAGACTGTCAAAAATATATTGCACTCCTTCAGAAATTTCTGAGTAAATCAGTTGAAATATCTAACCCTATACGTTATTGCAATTTTGTTTTAAGTATCATTACTCAACATAAATAACTTCTGGAAGGTATTTGAGTATTTGGCTCTGCTTTCTTGGATATATGATTCTTCCCTAAACATTTCAAAGTTATAAAATTTCCAGGTATATAATTATTTAGTAGAAAGAGGGAAGAGGTGTCTTGTACTAAAATTAAAATTTCCTGTTATAAAATGAAACTAGTAACAAGTTTGAAATAACTGTTTTTGTTTCCAAAGGCTATTTATTAAAAACAAGGTTGTATTTGACTACCTTTGTAATAACTTAATGAATTGTTTATGGAAGTTCTAAATATTTAATTCTTACATGATTGGAAAAGCAGCTTATCTTTCTCATCAATAGTCATCTAAAAGGCATTGTTATGGTGTAGACTTAGATAAATGCCTCAAGCTTTTTTTATGTATATATTTTGACGGGAAGAGGGGTTGTGATATTTCTGCTCAACAACCTAAGAAGTGTTTTACCAACTTATACTGTAGCTATGGTGTGGCATTGAAAACCCTTGTAACAAAAAGCCTCTTGGTGCAATTAAAGGTCACTTGTACATATTGTAACAGGCTACTCATTTACAAGATCTTTGTTAAGGGTCAGTGCTATAGCATGAAATGGATTGCCCTTGTTGAGCCTGTAAATAAATGGGTCAACTTATCTTGTATTCAGTGGGTAAAGAGAAAAGCTAGCACAACACTAGTTTATTAATATTTTTACAAACAAATTGCTAAAGTGTTGGGCAAAACCAAATGCACTAGTACTATATTCTTGACATAATTATAGAAAATTATTAGAATATATAGCTACAGTTTTTAAGGAAAACCACTCATACACACACACACACACACACACACACACACACACACCCCACTTAAATATATGGATCACGTCCAGATATAGAAAAATAGCACAATGGTAGCATTTAAATGTTCTTTACCATAAAACTAGCATGTTTCAACATAGCTAAGATGTATATATTCCATTTTTTCTGTATTGAAGTTCAGAATTTGTAAGGAATAAGTATGAAAAGTAATCAAACTGGATAGTGATTTATTTTCATTATTTTTCATAGCCTTTCCAATGCTTTGAGAGAAACAAATGGTGGTGCAGATAAAGTATTAGTAATGATATGTACTGAATGAATTCACTCACTTGATTTTTCAATAAATTAAAACTTTAGGATGAAAATAAAACTAATGATGAAAAGAAAATATTTTGTACCTTCTAGTAATTTTTACACATTTAGATTTTACGTTATATGTAAACACACATACATATACATATACATGAGGTATAAGTCATTTTTTGTTGTCAAAATCAAATTGTTGAAAGTATACTAATGAATAAATTTATACTGTACTTTCTAGAATCCTTCCATGTGAAATTGACCTTTTAGATACATGGCTCTACACCCCTAATTATTTAGATACATGGCTCTACACCCCTAATACATGGCTCTACAACCCTAAGCACAGTGAAACATCATGATCATACTTAAGCATCTGTTGTAAAATATTGAAGCTTTGGGAAAATGTGGTTCACTTAGAGGTATAAATGCTTTAAACTTACCTCTGTTTTACTTATCATCATATCCCCTCTTACTAGTTCAGTCCCTGATCACGTGGATACTCAAAAAATAGTGAATGAATGAATGAATGAACAAATGAATGTCCTCTTGATAGTGCCCAAAACATATTAGAGAGTGTGACTATGAAATCTCACCATTTCAGACTATATGCAGTTGTCTGATAATGCTAATACAGTTTTCATTAATAGTTAATATACTTCTAAGGTTTTGCATAAGTAAAATAACCTTCAAAAAATATCAGCTGATCCACTGGCAACAACATGGATGGACGGATAAGAGATTATGTTAGGTGAAGTAAGTCAGAGAAAGTCAAATACCGTATGATTTCGCTTATATGTGGAATCTAAAAAACAACAACAAGGGAATAAACAAAACAAAATATAAACAGACTCATAGAAACAAGAAATAAACTTTGGGTTATCAGAAAAGGGAGGATTGGGGGAGGCAGGAGAAATAGGTGAAGGGGATTAAGAAGTACAGACTTCCAGTTATAAACTAAATAAGTCATGCAGATGTGTACCGCATAGAAACATAGTCACTAATATATCAACTTTGTATGATGACAGGTGGTAACTAGACTTATGGGGCTTATTTCATAATGTATAAAAATATTGAATCACTATGATGTACACCTGAAACTAATAAGGTATTGTATGTTAATCATACTTCAATAAAAACTTATTTCAAAATCAGCTAATAGTATAATGAACCATTATTGCTGAAATAAAGTTGAGTGGTACTCTTCAAAAATATCGGATAGGAAATTTGGAAATATATAATTTTTAGTTACCAAAAAGTGATTGGTGTTCCATATGATTCATTATTTCCTTATTTTCATTTTATTCCCATTTGAAAATTGTTTTGAATGCTTCATCTTAAAAGATTTTATAACAAATTGTCTAAATTTGTAAAAGCCTTCCAGAGCTGACAGAAATCAGTTCTGATTGTTGGGTTTAAAATACCTATACCTTCTAACCCCCTTTGACCCAGTAATTGCCTGTTAACATGCCTGATATTCTCAGGCCAGTAAAGTGGATTTTATTGCCTATATGTTTTTCTGGCTTTTAGCAGAAAGATATTACAAAAGATTTGTGAGACTCAGGAACTAGGCATGAAATAATTATGTGCAATGGAATTTCAATACAAGATTTTGGTTAAATTCAGATTTAAATACATATTAGTAATAAAGCAACTAATATCACTTGCATAATAACAGAAATCATCAGAACTATCATTATTGAAAAATCATCCCGCTGACCTCTTTGTGCACATGGAGCTGACAGGTCCCAATCTAATTCTTTAGTTTGGCTTCTTAAGAATTTCCTCCTGGGAAACATTCTGGCCCAGATAGAAATTTAAGGACAATTATATTCAGAAGAAAAGCTTTATAGTGCATAATTTATAAATGAATGCATTTCCTTCATGGGTCCCATTGACTTAATGTGTTATTTAGTCAAGAAATAGAAAGATATTTTGGAAATGTGATCTACTCTTCATAGTGCCATAAATATGAGCCATTTGCTTTAGCACTCAAATATTATAACATTGCCATCATTTTATTGGAAGGATTCTTACAGTTTGGTTCATGTAAAATTAGACAAGTAAAAGACAATATTAAACCAACTTTGCCCTTGATGCTTTAAAGCATGAGGTTCATAAACTATGACCTGTGGGCCAAAATCACCCTCACCATTTTTAAAAATAAAATGTTATTGGAACACAGCCAGGCCTATTTGTTTATGAATTGTCTATGGCTGCTTTCATGCTACATCACTAAGCTGACATCTTATGGCATGCAAGGCCAAAAATATTTACTATCTGGTCATTTACACAGAAAGTTGGCTATAAAGAGGAGCCACTATTTTAAAAGACTACATACTTTAAAGAAAATTTACTGAAGGAATTGTCAGTTAGAGGACATGATTAATAATGTTAAAATTAAGCTTTATCTGAGGAATAATAAATTCATATAATCACCTGATGTTTAGTTTGCACATTTTGAATTAATAATGCAGGTATGTCTCTTTAAGAAAATACCTAGATTTCTTAAAATGCTAAAATCAGAAGGGAGCTTAAAGTACTTCAAAGCCAGCTTCTTATTGTATGCACATATTTTCTCACCCAGCCTCTCTTCATGGGGAACCCACTTTCTTAGACTCACCCCATTTTACTCTCTACCAACTACAGTTGTTAGAAAATTCTTTCAGATGCTAAAGCAACTTCCCACCCATTAGTACTAATTCAGCTTTCTGAAGCCATACATTAATTGCTATTTTCTAGATAATATAACTGGACTCCTAATAAACACCTAATATATGAGGAACAATTATAATTTATGTGTATATCTTATTTTTCCCTAGATTTTTTATTTCTTTTATAAAACACAAAATTAACCATTTTATGCTATTTATTATACACTTAATTTAGAATCTTAATCATGAAGCCCATATAATTTTTAGAATATCCTAAAAAGGAACCTCTTCTCTTTTTCTTTAAAATAAAGCATTAATTAGAAATATGAAAGTAAGTCTTGAATTCTCAAGTAAAAAAGGCTTCATGAAGTACAGGTCCATACCTGTAATACTTTTAAATATTAAAAGTCAGTATTTTGGGGCGCCTGGGTGGCGCAGTCGGTTAAGCGTCCGACTTCAGCCAGGTCACGATCTCGCGGTCCGTGAGTTCGAGCCCCGCGTCAGGCTCTGGGCTGATGGCTCGGAGCCTGGAGCCTGTTTCCGATTCTGTGTCTCCCTCTCTCTCTGCCCCTCCCCCGTTCGTGCTCTGTCTCTCTCTGTCCCAAAAATAAATAAAAAACGTTGAAAAAAAAAAAAATAAATAAAAAAAAAATAAAAGTCAGTATTTTTGTTTTTAGCATGTTTGAACTCACAAATGAGCTTCAGATGATTAAAAGTGAGAAAGTTATCACTGAATATGATTTTTCACGTTTATTGTAACCTATTTAAGATATTTTTACCAGAGATAAGTTAATCAGAATGTAATATTAGACTTTTGATGACTGAATAAGAAGCATAAGGATATATTTCTAACAGGTTTTGATTTTATCAGCAGAAGTATGCCAAAGAAAGATTAGCTGCTAATTATCCACAGTATCTAGCATGTGTAATTGATAGCCAAATTAAAACAGAATGTTTAAGCGGCCACTCTGGATCAAGAAGTCTTGCTTATTTTTTACTTTTTTTTTTTTTTTTTTTTTTTTTTTTACTGCAGGAATTTCTTAGGTAAGGAAATAAGACCATATTAAAGTTTCAAATATAAATATATTATTACAAGTAATTTGGGGGCTGGTCAGATTACTTTTAAGCTATAGGAGACTTGAGTTGCCATTTTAGTTAGAAAATTTAAACATGTGAGGACAGCGTTAATCAAAATTACTTTTACGTAATGCATATTATTATTTTTTAAATAGTTATATGAAGATTAAGCCTTTGGCATTTGCAAGTTGTTTTAAAATTAGATAAAACCAATTCTTTTCAAAGGTGTTTATAATGTAGAATAGAAAAGAAGATGGCATGAAACCACACAAAAAGGACTCAACTTAGTGTTTTCAGCCTAATAAAAATGTTGTAAAAATACTTGTAAGCTTGAAAATCACACTAGCTATTCTTGTTTCAAATTCTGTTTAATATATTGTTCTGTATGATTTTATAATAAACAGATTACTCCTTGAACAGGAATTAAGAATAAAGCTGCCAGGAAGGGGTTTTGTTGTCAGAGTAGTTCCCGCCTCATGTTTTGTAAGAGATTTCATGGTCCCATTGTAAAGAGTAGATGATTTAAAACGTGTTCCCAAGATAAACTTTCCCATTGTCATTAATGAGGATGGATAATACTGAGTGACAAGTGCATTAGGAATGACACAGAAAGAGCTGTTAGATTTGTCAGAGCATATCACTTCAGGCAGTGACACTTGAGGACATTCTTTTTGTGGATATTCAGTTGGGTGGGGGGGTTGATTTAAAGATACCAAAGTTTGTGTTTGCTAATAGAATGATGTATTTTACAATTTATAAATATATATTTTCCAGTGTTTAGAAAATATTTGGAAGGTTCTTTAGATTAAGTTCCTCCACATACTAAGTTTATACCCTTACTATATCCTGATTTCTTTCTTAAAAAGTCATCAAATTATGTAACATTTAAATGTTAATATATTTCCACAAAAGTGATTTTTCTTTTAAAAAGTCTTCTTGGAATATTCAACTGAAGGGAAGAGAGTAAAAATTACATAAATTTGTAAGAAGTATCTTAATCCTGTGTATAAGAGAGGACTATTTATTCTGCATCACGATGAAAATAAAGATTTTGAAATAAGATAATACATGTAATTTATATTGTCTTTCTAAAAATATATTACTTTAGAGGAACATGTTTTAAATATTAATGAACAATTAATAATGTATGAGCTTCCTGGTTTTTAAAGTGTTTCCAAACTATAATATGCCTCTCAATTTCGATTTTGAACATGCAATTGGTCACTTTTTCGCCTTGATTCATCTTTCGTGCTGCCAACCAAATTTTTTCTCTGTATACCTTTTTGACACTAATAATGACTGAGTCTCTGTTCATTTGAGTTCAAGATTTCCCAAGCGGCAGTTTGGGACTAGGATAAACTATCTATCATGATTGCATACCACTAATCTGTCTCAACCAAACCACCCTATGACTGAAATTATATTTGACAGTTCACCTCTTCTTGATGAGCCTGAGGTGAACATAGCTACGGACCATCCCTGGGAGGACATGGCAGCTAGTCCATATGCTGGAAAAGGTCCTTTTATTTGTGAAACAAGACTTAAACTATGCCTGTAACAGAAGGGTGATATTTCATTTTCTCTCTCTAATTTTTCCAGTTTTCATTAGGAGAGCTTTTATACTACAAAAATGTTTTTACCCAAAAATGTTTGGGAGACATTTTCTGCTGTTGTAAGTACTACCTAGAGGTTAGCTTCATTGTTGTTAAGAAATCATAGTCCTTTTAAAAAATATTTGTGCTTTCTAAAATGTTCTCTTATCTATATACCACAATTGTCGAAAATCAAATATTTTCTATTAGTATTTTGACTCTTACCAGAATTTACCAGTTCTTGAACCATCTCAGTAAATTTTTATATTACAAAAAAGTGTTTTTTAAGAAGGGTTTAATTATCTCATTTTAACATAAGAATATTTTTCAAAATAAATTTCAAGTTTATTTTAAAGATTAAAATTTATTTTGAAGATTTATTTGGAACAATAAATTGAACACTGTAACAGGAAATACTTTAATTTTTTATAAAGATTCCTTATGTAGACTTTAAAATAAACCTACTGCTTTATATTCTTTCTGTGAAACTTCTTCCTTTGGAGTCAGAAATTATCAAATATTTTGAGATAATGGACAAGGAGATGTTAAAGCACTTACTATTAACATCTTGGAGAAATGAGAAATCTGAAGTAATTTTCAAGAATGTATATAGAGGGTTTAATCATAAGGGTAATTTTAACAACCAACATGGAGAACCAAGTGAATGTGAGATTTAACTTGTAAAAGAAAAGATTGAGGTTAAACAAAGGCACCTGGATATTAAAGTGGTTTTTCAAAGACCACATTTAGGAGCTTGTTATAAAATGGTATCTTTTTTAACCTGTCCTGGATTCTTGAAATGTGATTCTATTTAAAGATATTCAAATGGCATGAAAAGTTTGGCTCATGTTAGCTCATCAGAGCAATCACTTAACAAGTGTATTACTAATTGTCCTTTAGTTTTAATTAAAGTTTATTATAACCTTGGAAGGATTCCTTTTAATAAGGGCAATATTTTCTCTAATTTCTTCTCATTTCAATAATTTATCTAATACAGTCTACACAGAGCCTTTCTAAAGTAACTAATGTCAACCATCAACTTTATTCGGAAATTTTTTTTTAGTTTTTTTAATGTGTACTTATTTTTGAGAGAGAGAGAGCGTGAGCAGGTGAGGGGCAGAGAGAGAGGGATACACAGAATCTGAAGCAGGCTCCAGGCTCTGAGCTGTCAGCACAGAGCCTGACTCAGGGATCAAACTCACAAACCATGAGATCATGACCTGAGCCAAAGTCAGAAGCTTAACCCATTGAGCCACCCAGGCGCCCCTATTTGGAAATTTATGCCAATTAATTTCCTAGTATCACAGAGATAATTATTTAGTCAATATAGTAAGTGAAACAATCATATCTTTAATGCAATATAAATAAATTTTAACAAATTTAATCTTCTTTAATTTTTATTATTTTCTACACTATTTTTATTTCAACTAATATAATGGTTACCAGTGAGCCACGTAAGATTTTGGTAACACCCAGAATAAGTATCCTGAAAAAAGTATGAAAATAAACTATATATTTCCACATTTTTAATTTCAACTATATAATTTTTACTAGTGAGCTGCATAATATACTTTAATGATGTATTTCTGAAGAAAAGGAAGCACTATCAAAGTAAATTAGTAAACTATATATTTTTTATTTCAAAGCAGTAAAATGAAAAAAGTCTAACTTATACACTAATTCTAATGGTAGGCAGCTTTAATTTTATGCTAAATTTTAACTTAGGCAGTAAAAGCTGTGATCCATTCATCTTATCATACTCAGTTACTCCTCCCATCTAATTATATGATCATTAAATGTACTTTTTTATTATAGGATGCATCTGCATATTTTTTTAAATAAAATTACTTCCATTTTTCCCACAAGCATCTATTTTCTAATCAGAAGAGTTGATACTACATTGCTTTGCAGTAAATATTCAAAAATGTAAAAATGGTAATTATTGAATAGTTATGATCTGAAAATGTAATTGCTTCATTTGGAAAGCAGAATGGTTATTTTAAATTTAGAAAATAAGTGGATTAAAATGATGTTTTGTGTAATATTTAAATAATTATGCTTTTTGTTTTGAGTTTTAATATAACCTTTCTTTAATATTTTAAAAAATATACTTATATGCCTAAGCATAGTACACCATGAATTTTATGAAAAATATGACAAGAAAAGAAAGTAAAATGGTCATTCCTTTGGGTAAATGTTACATAAAATTATCATGAGAAAAGTCTTAACACCATCAAATAAGACAAAATTATTGTGCCTTCAGACTGTTTTTAATAAAATGATTGGCAACGTTCAAGTCACTTTTTTGTATCAAGAAGGAATAATTCTTTCCCACTAAAATAATTCATTCACTCATCTTTGCTTTAAAAGTTGGGATGAAATTTACTTTGGTACCGTGTGTGTGTGTGTGTGTGTGTGTGTGTGTGTGTGTGTGTGTGTGTTTAAGAGTCCCATAGAGAGAAGTATGATAAATTCTGTCAGATTTTTTAACATCTTGACCTACAATGAAATGTTTGTTATTTCACTATAATGTAAATGCTGAGTCAACTGAAGTTTCAAGGACTAATTATGTAAGAGCCAGATTAACCATAGATTTTTGTTCATTCATTCAGTAAATATTTACGGAGGTACTTTTAGGTGAATCTTTAATCTAGTTCAGTGCCCTTTATCAAAATACATATCCTTAGATCTGGCCTTTGGCAACCTCTTTAGCCTATCTCTTACCTGAACTCCAAGTTGCAGCCTGACTCATGGACCTGCAGTCCCCATGGTGGCCCAATTTATCACTTCCAGGTCTTTTGTAAATGCCAAAAATATTCTCCCTTTTCTTCCAAGTATTCTTGCCAGATCAATCTCATTCTTCCTTTAGTTAGATGTCACTTCCTCTAAAATGTCTATCCTGATTCTCCAAGACCAGGTTAGGTAGCCTACCCCTGTACTCCCAGAATACCTTGTAAATGATCTCTATTTTAGCACTTACGAACATTATTTTGACTTTTGTTTCCTTGATGTTTCTATCTACTCTACTGTAAGCTGGTAGCAGAGATTGTGTTATGTTCTTGTTTACCAATGCATCCACAGCACCTAACACAGGATCTAGCACACAATAGGTGTTTAGTAAATATTTGTTGAATGAAAAACTAATATGTGAAAAATATTACATCTGTAAATATAATATGTCTGCTACATATATCTGCTAAATATCTAACTACATCTCTCTTTCTTTTAATTGTCATAAAAACACTTAACATGAGATCTACCCTCTTAATCAGTTTTTAAGTGTACCATACATTATTGTTGGCTGCAGGTACAATATTGTACCCTGACTACATCTTTAAATAACTCTCCCTATGTGTCTGAGTTGTCTGCTCTTTGAGGAAGAGCACTCAGTAATCAATTCTCAAAGCCCAAATGCAGGACAACCCTTTCCCTGACGTAGTAACCATACCAACCTGTTTTAATTTTCCCTAATTACCAAACAGTTTCTTGTCTTTAAGGTTGGTATGCTTCCCCATATCAACCTATAACTTTAAACACACACACACACACACACACACACACACACACACACACACACGCACGCACTTTGATACCTAACTGGATCTTTGTTTTTGGTGATGATTTTGCTACCTCCTTCTCTATGCCACTGATCCTTCCCTTCCAATATATTGACTTCTTTTTAAATCTTTGGTTTAATGAGAAACTATTATTTGGTATATTAAAACACTATCATATAATTTTAATTCAAATTTAAATGCATTTTTAGCTTGCCTATATTATGTCTTTCTCTTGCCTCTATAGACATGTGGTAAAGATTCAGTATGAATACCCATCAGGATGACTAATTAAAGCCAAACCAACTGAGCATTTAAAATATACGCTTGAAATAGAGGGGAGGTGCCAAGCTGATAACATCTTGATAACACTGGATAGTAAGATCCCATGGGCCTACATATTCATTGTTCCTAGTCAATTGACATTTATATCTATTATCACTTGAGTGAAACATGATTAATTATTTTATGATAATTTGGATCATTGTTTAAAATTAAGTTTGGAAGTGTTACGTCCTGGCCATCTTCTTTTACCATTCCTTTAGAGGATTGGGAGCCACCCTGCTATTTAGGGAAGATGATTTCTCCTTTCAATTATTACATAATAAGCCTCATTGTTTTCTAAATAGGAGACTCCTTTTCACTGCTCTAAGAGTAATAATTTTATGCTGCAGACATCAAAGATGAGGATAAAAATGTCACATTGTGATTCTGTCTGCATGACACTCCACAATAATACAAAGTGAAAAATTCAAACAAAGAGAGACTTTTGCTTTTTCCATGGTGTCAAAAGTCATGTTTCTCAGTTTTTCTTCTCTAAATTGGGCATTAAAATAAACATTTTTATATTATTTAGGAAGTTATAATTATATCTTGAAATTTTATTCATAAAATCTTTCCCCCCAAACACTCTTTTTCATAAGGTCATTTTTTTCAACCAAGAAATAGGAATTATAGTTTCCACTTTTTAATTAAATCCTAGCTATTTTAGTTGGAGATGTATTGCCTTAATCCATATGTAATGTGTTTATCACTTAGGAAACATTAAAAATATGGGTTAGTAATTTTGTATAATGCCATAATTATATCTTTCATCAGGATAATTATGTAAAAGTAAATAAAGGTAGGGCTAAGATAATACCTAATTTAGGATGCCTTTCAAACGTATAATGCTTATAATTAAAGATTTCAAATAGAAAGTAAGGGGCCTTAGTTTCCTTACACATTAGCCTAATTTTCAAAATAAAACCATAAAAGTTAGTTAAATGGTTTCTTTGCTCACACACTTCCACATGGAATCACAACTGTCCACTTAGAAGCTTTTTGTAATAATAATAATAATAATAATAATAATAATAATAAAATAAATTGTTAATGTCTTTACACTAGAGAACAGAGCTTAAAAGGTGAATTTTGTAGCTCATCTAACATGCAAGACTGAGAGCAGAAATAATTTAACTGGCTTGTGCCATTGGAAAATATCTAAGATTTGCAATGGGAAGTATGCAATTATTTATTTCATATTACTTAAACCACTGCAAGAAAATATCACGCATTATCAGTCATTAAAAGTAAACATCATGCATTGTACATGATTTCATAGATTTAATACATTATAGATAATGGCTCACTAAATTGAGATACCAGATTTTCTGTCCTCATAAACAGGATATTTCCCCTTTTTTCCAGTTAGACTAAAAGGCACATGACAAACACCTAGCCTAGTGTCTAATAACCATCACTGATATATGCACATTCAGATGCAGATAACTCAACATAAATGCCCAAAAAAACACATCCTCACAACAACCTTTCCAATGGCACGTTGAGGTTTCCAGTGAATAACAGCTGCAGCATCTAAGGATAGAAACCAACCGCAAGACCTACTTGCAAAGTGACTGTGAAAAGCGCTCCTCTTCCCCTGACTCTGCTGCATACAGAATTCTGTGTACCTCTGAAGTGGTCATGCAACTTAAGGTTTAGCTTCAGACTGCTAAAGCAGGTCAAATTCTAGGTCTGCTACAATATTACCATTCTCTCCCTCCTACCAAGAACTTTGTTTTAAGCAAAGTTTTAACTTTGTCTTTTAGCTGCTTAGTATTCATTTTTGTTTCTCTGGTAGGGGCATAGGTGGAGGGTGAGGGGTGTGGGGTGGTAGGGATGAGTCTGATGACTGTCACTCTTCAACCCTAATTTCTGATACGAATAGTAAGACCTCTAGATACCTCTGTAGCTTACTCCATAGCCTTCACCCGCCTACTCAACTAGACCCAGTTTTAAGTAAGTAATGGTGACGGAGCTGGTGACGGAGCTGGCGTAAGTGTACCCTACAATCATCTCATTGTTGTTACATGAGTCAATAAAGGGCTTCTCTGTTGCAGAAATTTCTAAGACTACACAAGTTGTTTTGTTACACTAAAGTTGTATCAGTTATAACTTTTAAAAATATATAAGCCATCATTTGGGACTTTGAAGTCTTGTTGTAAAGACAAATGTAAAGACAAATGTAAAGACATTTTGTTATAAATGGTGTTTATTCTTACTGCGAAAATCTACATGTAATTTCTCAAAAATGACTTTTACTGAGCATATGTGAATTAGAAGTGATAACTCAAACAGCCATTACATGCACAGTCTGTTTACTACACAATTCTAATAACATGTTCTCAAATGGCTTCCATATGAACTGATAATATTTTGTTAAGTATGGAAGACTAAAACCCAGAAATTAATAAAACTATCACATCACAGTAGTTTTTGATAAGATCTCAGTTGCCATGTTTTTGATGTATAAACTCTCATCCCATTATCAGTTATCATAACAAACTATGCTGCTTTAATTATCAAACCTTTATAGGTATAGATATGAATTATTTAAAAGAAAACACCTGAAAATATTTCTTTAAACATGCCAAATATGTTTGGAATTTCTAGTACATAATATAATGTGCTAATATTTACTTCTCGATTCTTTTGATTATGTATTCAGTAGCGCATCATTATTTAATGGAACTGGAGGATTTCTTAGAGATGCTATTAGGCTACAACTTATTATTTAAGAACTCCTTTGGGGCGCCTGGGTGGCGCAGTCGGTTAAGCGTCCGACTTCAGCCAGGTCACGATCTCGCGGTCCGTGAGTTCGAGCCCCGCGTCAGGCTCTGGGCTGATGGCTCGGAGCCTGGAGCCTGCTTCCGGTTCTGTGTCTCCCTCTCTCTCTGCCCCTCCCCCGTTCATGCTCTGTCTCTCTCTGTCCCAAAAATAAATAAAAAACGTTGAAAAAAAAAAAAAAAAAGAACTCCTTTGACCTAAGGGATGTAGTAAATGACCATAAAAACAAACCGAAGTGTGACATTTGGAGGTATCCAGCATGGTAATACTATTAACAATTCTTCCCTCTCTCTACTGCATTGAAAAAGGTAAAGTCACTGTTACTATGTTTTTTTTTTTCTATGTAAGTAAACAGTACAAGATCTGTGTAGAACCTCTTGAAACATTTATTTAATAGAGTATTTAATAGAAGACCATTTAGTAAACCTTTTAGAACATTTTAAAGATTGTAGAACATTTTATTTAATAAAGGATTCACACCAGAGCATTGAAGATACATTCTTCACTTACTAAATAAAGGGAAAAAATTGCCTCTGAGTTGGTGTGTTAAATTGCTTGTATGCTCTTGGCATTTTAATAGGAAGACTAAGTGTGATGCTACCATTCATCACCATGTCTTCGGTTGACACATTTTCTTTAATAAAATATAGAATATGAGAAAACATGTATTTCTGTCTAATTTGAATAGAAGTCTGTATTATGAGTATATTTGGAAAGCTATGCCAAAACACTTGATATGGAAAGTCTCATTTATAAGGCTGTTAATATGAGTTACCTTTTTAGCGTGACCTACCAAACATTTTTCTTCATTTTGCCATTTATGCATCTTAGGATTGGAAGTAAATGAAGCTAAAACATTCTTCCCTACAGCATTGGGGTTTTTACATAAGGCCTGTTTGAAAAATGCCAGGGCATGGTTTTTCTCTCAAACCCGAAGACACTCACAAAATTACACATGATTTATTCAGGAACAGGAATTCTGAAACAATTTAATTTTACATTTATGAACTGAGTTTACATTCTGTCCATATTACTAAAACAAAGCTGACTATTACCTCTTTATATATCAGTAACAATATCTTCATTAATTCAGGGTTCTGATACCCAATTTAAAAGAATAATAAAAAAAAAAAAAGGACCTGGGATTGTAAAGTGTGCTAGGTGTATTTGTACATGATGTAACAGTAATGAAGTTTTGGAAATTACTGAGGCTAAACACTTGGTAATTGCTGCAACCCTCTTTTTCCCTTTGTTATTGCTTATCCTACAGAAAAGGCAGTTACTTATCCATCTGATTTCCTTAGCAAATAAATTCTTTGCAAGCAAGAGAAATCATCACTGTCAAATAGAAATGAAAAGGGAGGGCAGGAGAAGGAAGAGATTGTGACAGATTGAATGGATGGAGTTCTTGCCCCTGGGAGTCATGAAAAGGAACATGACATAGCAGTTAATACACTTAAACTTTTTTAAAAAATGTATATATTAAGCACATGCAATGTTAAAGTTATGACGTAGGCAGTGAGGGAAATGCAGACATTCCACATGGTTTGTGTTCTCACTTCACCTCTTAGGTACTTTTTTAAAAATTCAAATATTGAAATACAATATCATATTAGTTTGAGATCTCTTAGGTACTTATACTATAGAAGTAATATAAGAACCACCTCTCTGAAAACACTATATTCACATAATCTTTTTCAGGTGTTTAGAGTAAGATTTTTTTTCTCCTCCTTAATCACTAGTTACCCAACATCCGATCTGACAAAATCCTGCTGACTCTGCCTTTAAAATATATTCATAATGACACCAATTTTCACCACCACCAGTGCTACCATTCAGTCCAAGCCATCATCATGTTTTGCCTGGATCATTGAAATGGCCTGCTAAGTAGATACCTGCTTTTAATCCTGATCTCCTTCAATTGTTCTCACACAGCAGCCAGAAGGACGATTCTTTTAAAACATAAGATACATCAGGGGCACCTGGGTGACTCGGTCAGTTAAGAGTACGACTTCGGCTCAAGTCATGATCTCGTGGTTCCTGAGTTCGAGCCCCACGTCAGGCTCTGTGCTAACAGCTCAGAGCCTGGAGCCTGCTTCAGATTCTGTGTCTCCCTGTCTCTCTGCCCCTCCCCTGCTCATGCTGTGTCTCTCTCTGTCTCTCAAAAATAAATAAATGTTAAAAATTAAAAAAAAAAAAAAACATAAGATACATCATATCATTTCTCTGTCAAAACTTTCCATCAAATCTCCATCTCACTCAGAAGTCCTTTGGTGGCCACCAAGACCCCACACCACCTGGCTGCCTTACTTCTCTGTTTTTATGTTTGATTCCTCTCCCCACAGTTGCTCTGATTCAGCCACACTTGGTGTTCCTTGCCATTCCTCCTTGCTATTCCTTGATCATGCCAAGCGTTAGAGCCTTTGCTGCCTGTTCCCTTTGCTTGAAATGTTCCTCTCTCAGATCTTTTCATAACCAACTTCCTCACCTTCAAATATTTGTTGAAATATCACCTTCCTAATGAAGCTGTTCTGACCATCCATTTCAAAGTAGCAGTTTACATACCCCCATTCTGCCATTCCTAGTTACTGCCATTCCTAGTGATCTGCCCTATATTTTCCATAGTGCTTACTACCTTTTAACAAGAATATCATTTTCCCATTTATTATGTTTGTTGATTTTCCATCTTCTTGTACTAGGAGGTGAGCTTCACAAAAACAAGGATTTTTCTCTGTTTTGTTTAGAACAGTCTGACACATGATAAAGTGTTCAAAAACCACTCTTAAGGTGATAAATTTGTCTCACTTTACCTCAGACTATCTCATTTTCCTCCCGTTCCCTATTTAAATTGGGTACAAGCAGGAATGTATTTGGGAACTAATATTAGTAGTAATAATAATAATGAAATCACTTGTTGCTGTGGCAGACACTATACCAAGCACATTACCTATATTGTGCCATTTAATCCCCACAACTAGTCCTCAAAGTCAGGAGGCATAGGTTAAGTCACTGGCCCATGGTCACATTTCAGGTGAATGGCTAAGCTCCAGTTCAACCCGTAACAGACTCCAAAGGCCAACTCTCTTTGTAGCTTTGAGTTATAGCCACCTTTAGTTTTATGCAATATTAATTTTCTTTTTTATGTTTATTAAACAACAGTGACAAAAGAACTATACAGTACCAACTGTGAAATTAACTGGCTACTGATTTGCTTAATATCATTCTGGGGGTTATTTATCCCTTCTTTTTAAGCAACTGTATTTAAAGATAAATACTGGCATTTGAACTTTGTAATTTCAAGTGATAGAAATACTATATGGCTTTTAGATTGAAGAGGGTATTCATGATATCTGCTATATTCTTGAAGAAAACTTGGAGAGAATGCAGGGGACTGAAATTATCATATAAGTGAGGCATTGAGTAACATGAATTTGCCCAAAAACAGAGGAAACAGAAGAAGAGGTATAAAAAGTGAGGTAATATTAAGTGGCATGGTAGGGATCATATTCATGTTTTTTGTTTAAGTATTCTCTAAAATATTTTTTTAAATATAATTTAATGTCAAGTTAGCTAACATATAGTGTATACAGTGTGCTTTGGTTTCGGGGTTAGATTCCCATGATTCATCACTTATAAACAACACCCAGTGCTCCTCCCAAGAAGTGCCCTCCTCAATGCCCATCACCCATTTTCCCCTCTCCCCCGCCCACCTCCCTCCCATCCACCCTCAGTTTGTATTTAAGGATCTCTTACGGGTTTGCCTCCCTCTTTGTTTGAAACTATTTTTTCCCCTTCCCTTCCCCCATGGTCTTCTGTTAAGTTTCTCAAGTTCCACATATGAGTGAAAACATATGATCTCTGTCTCTCTCTGACTGACTTATTTCACTTGCCGTAATACCCTCCAGTTCCATCCACGTTGTTGCAAATGACAGGATTTTATTCTTTCTCATTGCCAAGTAGTATTCCATTGTATGTAGAAACTACATCTTCTTTATCCATTCATCAGTTGATGGACATTTAGGCTCTTTCCATAATTTGGCTACTGTTGAAAATGCTGCTATATAAACATTGGGGCACATGTGCCCCTATGAACCAGCACTCCTGTATCCTTAGGATAAATTCCTAGAAGTGCCATTGCTGGGTCATAGGGTAGTTCTATTTTTAATTTTTCGAGGAATTTAATAAGAGTGGCTTCATAAGTTTGCATTCCCACCAACAGTGCAAGAGGGTTCCCGTTTCTCTACATCCTCGCCAACATCTGATTCCTGAGTTGTTAATTTTAGCTACTCTGACTGGTATCATTGAGATGGTATCTCAACGTGGTTTTGATTTGTATTTCCCTGATGATGAGTGATATGTCTTTTCATGTGTCTGTTTGCCATCTGGATGTCTTCTTTAGAAAAGTGTCTATTCATGTCTACTGCCCATTTCTTACTGGATTATTTGTTTTTCGGGTGTGGAGCTTGGTGAGTTCTTTATACATTTTGGATACTAGCCCTTTATACGATATGTCATTTGCAAATACCTTTCCCTATTCCGTTGGGTCCCCTTTAGTTTTGTTGGTTGTTTCCTTTGCAGTGAAGAAGCTTTTTATCTTTATGAGGTCCCAATAGTTCATTTTTGCTTTTATTTCCCTTGCCTTCGGAGACGTGTCAAGTAAGAAGTTGCTGCAGCCGAGGTCAAAGAGGTTGTTGCCTGTTTTTTCCTCTAGGGTTTTGATGGTTTCCTGTCTCACATTTAGGTCTTTCATCCATTAAAATATTTTTTTAATCATGTGCCTCATCACATTTTTAATGTGATGTATAATATTGTATCACATATATAATAATGTGACATATAATATTTTTCATGTAAGTGTAAATAGTGACAAAGGATATCATTTCTGATGTATTAGACATATGCTTTAAATATGGTTTTATCAAAACCATGAAATAAGGATTTAGCTTAATTTATAGTAAAATTCATAATATAGCTTAATTGGCAATCATTGTCCGATCAGTGTGAAGAAAGTGTGACTTCATTTTTTAATCCCAATGAACATGTTTCTAGGATAGTCTTCTCACTTTTGTTGCCATGTGTTTGTCCCCTGCTAATTATGAAACAAGGTGCAAGCCCCCATTAGTCTGTTGTTGTTCTGCAGTAATGGGACTCTTCCTTAGGGGCCATGCACCACACTAAGATTCAGGGTGGGTGAAAGCTGTGCCTTCTCTCTGCCAAATTCAATCAAGTGAAAAAGGAGAAGCTGCAGACTACAGGAACATTTTCAAGTAGGTCAATTTTAGGAGAGAATAACTGAAAATTGAAGATCTCAAAATTGAATTCCTTTAAAACTATCCATACTCACATACCCATTACAAAGTCTTTGCGAAGGGCATGCATTTTACAGTTTCAAGACCTCTGCTTTGTATAATTTAATACACTAGGGGCGCCTGGGTGGCTCAGTCAGTTGAGCATCCGCCTTAGGCTCAGGTCATGATCTCGCGGTTGACGAGTTTGAGCCCTGCGTCGAGCTCTGTGCTGACAGCTCAGAGCCTGAAGCCTGATTCGGATTCTGTCTCTCTCTCTCTCTCTCTCCCCCTCCCCCACTCATGCTCTGTCTGTCTCAAAAATAAAATAAACATTAAAAAAATTATATTACTTAACCCATTAAAGTTTAGAACATACTCTTTTTTTTGCTGTGGCTTTATATATATATATATATATATATATATATATATTTTTTTTTTTTTTTTTTTTTTTTTTTTTTTTTTGCTGCGGGTTTATATATTATAAACAAGAATGGAATGGAATACTCAAAACTGATGCAAGACACTTTAAAAAAAAAGTAATAGACTTTTTTTGGAGCAGTTTTAGGTTTACAGAAAATTTGAAAGTATAGAGTTCCCATATGACACCCATACTGCCCCCCCCCACTCCACTGACAGTTTCCCCTATCATTTCCATTTATCACTAAATAATATCCATTGTAGAGATGTACCATTGTTTATCCATTCATACCTATTGAAAGATATTTTGATTGCTTCCAAGTTTTAGCAATTATGAAAAAAAGATGCTATAAAAATTTGTGTGCAGGTTTTTGTGTGGCTGTTTTCAACTTATTTGAGTGAATACCAAGGAGTACAAATGCTGGATTGTATGGTAAAAAAAAAAAAAAAAAAAAGTTCAGTGTTGTAAGAAATTGCCCAACTGCCTTCCAAAGTGGCCATACCATTTTTCATTTCCACCAGCAATGAATGGAGGTTCCTGTTGTTCAACATCCTTGCCAGAATTTCATGTTGTCAGTGTTTTGGATTTGAGCCATTCTAATAGGTGTGTAGTAGTATCTCATTGTTTTAATCTCTAGTGCTCTGATTACATATATTGTTGAGCATCTTTTTATATACTTATTACCCATCTGTATGTCTTCTTGGTGAGGTGTCTGTTCAGATCTTTTGCTTCTTAATTAGAATGTATGCTTTCTTATTGTTGAATTTTAAGAGTGTTTTCTAAATTTTTGACACCAGTCCTTTATCAGATAGGTGTTTTACAAAGATTTTCTCCCAGTCTGTGGCTTGTCTTTATTCTCTTAACAGTATCTTTCACAGAACAGAAGTTCTGAATTTCAGTGAAATCCAACTTATCATTTTTTTCTTTCATGGGCCATGCTTTTGATGCTATATTTAATAACTCATTGTCAAACCCAAGTTCACCTAAACTTTCTCCTATATTATCTTCTAGGATTTTATCGCTTTGTGTTTCAGGTCTGTTATTCATTTTGAGTTACTTTTTGTGAACGGTAAAATGCCCATGTGGATGTCAATTTGTTTCAGTACCATTTTTTGGGAAGACTATCCTTTCTCCATTAAATTGCCTTTGCCTTCCTGTCAAAGATCAGTTGATTACATTTGTGTGGGTCTATTTCTAGGCTCTCTATATATACTGTTCTATTTATCTACTTGTCTTTTCTTTCACCAATACCACACTATATTCTTTAGTATACCTATATAGTAAGTCTTGAAGTAAGGTAGTTTGCTAGAGCTACCTAACATACTACAGAATGGGTAGCTTAAACAACAGAAATTTTATTTTCTCACAGTTCTGGAGGCGAGAAATCCAACATCAAGGGATCAGCAGAGATGGTTTCTTCTAAGGCTCTCTCCTTAGCGTGTAGTTTGCTATTTTCTCCCTGTGTCATTGCATAGTCTTCATTCTCTGTGTGTCTGTGTCCAAATTTCTTCTTGTAAGGGTACCAATCAGATTGGATTAGAGCTCACCCTGAAGGATCATTTTAACTTAGTTACTTCTCTAAAGACCTTAACTCCAAATACAGTTATATTTTGAGGTACTGGGGGTTAGATCTTCAACATATGAATTTGGAGGGAATACGGTTCAGCCCATAATGGGTGGTATCATTCCTCCAACTTTGTTCTTCAATATTATTTTGGCTATTCTAGGGCTATTCAAGGCCTTTTGTGTTTCCCTGTAAACTTTTTATCATTTGGCCGATATCCACAAAATAACTTGCTGAGATTTTTAGTGGGATTGCATTGAATCTTTAAATCAAGTTGAAAGAACTGAAATCTTGATGATATTGAATCTTTCTATACCTAGGACTGGGAACCCCTTGGATTTTTATAATCTCAAAACTTGTCCACACTGAGCTTCTAGCAATTTGTCATTTACAATTTAGTTGTGTGTGTATTTGTTTGTTTGTTTGTTTCTCTATTCCTGGTTCCTGTGGAGATTTTTATCCTCAGGCTTCTTCTCTAGTAAGTTGTGATTCTCTGTATCTGCCTATCATTTCTACAATTTTCTGGGCAGCAGCTTGCCCTGTGACCTCACTACTCTGATAGGTCTAAGAAGAGTTGTTGGTGTCCAGCTTGTTCAGGTTTTTTCTTGCGTTGGGGTAAGAATAAGGACTTCCTAGCTCCTTATATTCAAGAACAGAAAAAAGAAGTCTCTAAGGTACTTTTTATTCTTGCAACAACATCGTTAACCAAATTAAGCATTTACTGGTTCCCTATTCTTCAGAAGTAACTGTGTTAGGTATATTATGTCTTGAAACTGGCCAGAATCCTATTTTGCCAAAATGATATTTATGAAAATATTTCTATATTTGCATCTTAAATTTTTAAAATGTATATATCCTATAGCATTGGTTTTCAAAATGGTATGGCCCTTGTGGTAGTAAGAGGTGCCTCTGGAATTGTTGATTTGGGTTGTGGGTGACAGTGAAGCAAAGAGCAAGAGAAAGACTAAGCTGAGTATACTCATCCCAGCATGAACTTGAGCATCTCTGTCTCATATATTTTACTTGAAGTAAGAGTTGAACAACTAAAATATATTTAAATCCACTGCTCTTGAGTGTTAAATGAATGCTCTCCTAATGTTCCTCTCCTAATGTATTCTTCCATACACTGCAGAATAGATGAAACTGTCTTATAAAAACCTTTACAGGGGAGCCTGGGTGGCTTAGTCAGTTAAGCGTCCAAATCAATTTCTACTCAGAGCATGATCTCACGGTTTGTTGTTTCAAGACCCATGTCAGGCTCTGTGCTGGCAACGCAGAGCCTGCTTGGAATTCCTTCTCTCTCTGCTGCCCATCACCACCATCCACCCCGGCCATGCTTTCTCTCTCTCTTTCTCTCAAAATAAATAAATAAACATTTTTTTTAAAGAGGTCTTAAAATAAAACCATCTTTACAGAGTTTAGTAACAAAACTGTTAAGGAAAAACTCTGAGGTAGACTCATTTAATGCTAAGTGATAATGTTGGACTGAATGAATCCCTCTTTGTTAGGGATTGCAAGTACTCAGTTAAAAATATAATTAGTTTATCCTGAGGAGCTCAAAACTTCACAAGTTGAATATTTGTGAGGTATTAATTAACTGATGTATCAAAAAATACACAGCATGGGCATACCTTTATTAACCTGTGGTTAAATTTTCTTGATGGAACCTATAGATAGCAGTGCATCCTGGCTCATTACTAACACTGGGAATTAACCAGCTTAGTGACTTGTATTTTTTTTTAATGTTTATTTATTTTTGAGACAGAGAGAGACAAAGCATGAACGGGGGAGGGTCAGAGAAAGGGAGACACAGAATCTGAAACAGGCTCCAGGCTCTGAGCTGTCAGCACAGAGCCCGACGCGGAGCTCGAACTCACGGACCGCGAGATCATGACCTGAGCCGAAGTCGGCCGCTCAACCGACTGAGCCACCCAGGCGCCCCAGTGACTTATATTTTTATAAAAATTCAGACTCACATATTTACTTTGGGGTGTTTTGTTTTGTTTTTAATTTGACTTTGTATTCTAGGGCAATTAGGGACAGGGTAGAATAAGATTGCAGACTTTTCTCCTTCTGGAACATATATCCAAACAGCAGAAAGAAGTATTTTTTATTCATCCAGCAATGACACATAATTATGCTTGGTTCTACACTGTGAAGAGGTGTCTGTAGGGCAACACAAGCTTTACATCATTCATATCATATAGAATTGTTTGTAAACATGAGTACTGTACTGTACTTAGTTTATTTTTTTTTACTTTTTTTTTTTAATTTATTTTTGAGACAGAGAGACAGAGCGTGAACAGGGGAGGGGCAGAGAGAGAGAGGGAGACACAGAATCCGAAACAGTCTCCAGGCTCTGAGTAGTCAGCACAGAGCCCGACGCGGGGCTCGAACTCACGGACCGTGAGATCATGACCTGAGCTGAAGTCGGACGCTTAACCGACCAAGCCACCCAGGCGCCCCTGTACTGTACTTAGTTTAAAGCAGTTCAGAAAAATATTTAGAACCCTGCTGTGTATAAAGCAAATAAGTAAAACATTATTCTTGCACGAGAAAAGTGAACACAGTAGTAGAAGAGATTAGCCAAACATGCAAAAATCAATACAAGACAAAATAAGTGTAAAAACAAGCATAAAATGCAGTGGGGCTCATAGATGACAGAGATGCTACATCTGTTTGAAAGCAAATGAGGAAATTGAAAGGGAAGCTAACATGTGTGAGCAATCTGGAAGAACCTGGAGAGAAGATGAAGATATGTCAGTTAGGAAATGGTTCAAGTGCATGTAGAAGTAAACGTCATTGATAGTAGCTTTGATAAATAGGGCTTTATATTTGAAACAGAACAAGAAATCTGAAGGTAAGCAGCTACTGGTATTGATTCAGTGGTTCTAGAATGTCAAGGTCACATTTCCATAATTTTGGGACTTTCCCTCATACTTGCCTCATGATCACAAGATCGTGGCTGCAGCTCCAAGTACCAGTCTACAAGCCAGCAGGAAGAATGGATTGAGGGAGGGGGAAAAGGAAAATTTTGCAGATATTCCTCTGTAGAATTCTGTTACAACTCATCGGCCAGAACTTGGCAAACTGCCACCCGAACTACAGGGAGGCCAGGAAGGGTGAGCGTTTTTAGCCAGTTATACTGCCCCTCTCCAAACAATATCAGGAAATGTTGAGGTAAAAGAATAGCAGGAGCAAATCATGTGTTTCTTGGAGGGAAAGCGATATAGTAGAAGTTCAAGATAAAAACAAGGCTTGGGCTATATCCCACAGAGACTTTGATGCCAAGCTGAGGCATTTACAATTAACCTAATAGGCAGTGGGAAACTATTAAATGTTTCTGAGCAGGGATGCCTGGGTGGGTCAGTCCGTTTTACGCCCGACTCTTGATTTCGGCTCTGGTCATGGGATCAAGCCCTGCACCGGACTGTGGACTGGGCATGGATCCTGCTTAAGATTCTTCTCTCCCTCTGCCCATCCCCCACTCAGGTGCATGTGCTTGCATGTTCTCTCTATCTCTCTCTCAAATTAAAAAAAAATAAAAATAAAAATAAATAAAAAAGGTTCCTGAGCAGAGCAATGATGCCATGGGTGCTGACCCATCATCACAATTTAATTTTCTAAATAAAATTATTTTAAATATATTCCATAAAGGAGTTTACAATAGATGAATATTTAAATTGTACTATAGTGATCACACTCAGATATAAATTAATCCTGTTAAGACAATTCTGTAAGGTAGGTCAGAATTCATTAACAGAGCATTGTTCTGTTAATGTTTTCACTGTGGCACCAGAATGTTGATTCTGTAAGCTCCACTCATTCTAGGTATCTATATATATATTTTTTTAATGTTTTTAAAAAAATTTAATGTTTATTCATTTTTGAGACAGAGAGACTCAGAACATTAGCAGGGGAGGGGCAGAGGGCAAGAGGGAGACAGAATCCAAAGTAGATCCCAGGCTCTGAGCAATCCGCACAGAGCCGAACACAGGGCTCGAACTCACAAGCCATGAGATCATGACCTGAGCCAAAGTTGGACGCTTAACCAACTGACCCACCCAGGCACCCCAAAAATCTTGAATTTAGTATTTTCTAAAAGATTTCAAAGTGGGAACACCTGGCTGGTTCAGTTGGTAGAGCACATTACTAGAAATGTTTCCCTTTTCTCCTTAGTTAGGAACTAATGCTCCCCATCTAGAGAGACCATATAATTTATTGTCTTTATTAAATTAAAGAAGTATTGGGGTGCCTGGGTGGCTCAGTCGGTTGAGCATCTGACTTCAGCTCAGGTCATAATCTCATGGTTCATGGGTTCAAGGCCCACATTGGGCTCACTGCTGTCAGCGCAGAGCCTGCTTCAGATTCTCTGTCCCCTCTTTCTCTGCCCTTCCCCTGCTTGCACACTCTTTCTCAAAAAGAAATAAAACATTTTTTAAAATGAATTAATTAAGGAAGTATTAACAATTAAGCCAAGACAATAAGAGTAAACCAGGGATTGCCTCTGCAGCTAAGGGAGTAGTTTTGATGCAATCTGAAGGCTCCTCTGGGCTGCCATATTGTTCTTGCCCCAGGTGGTCAGCTCTGTGAGAGGTTGTCTGTGTCTCTGCTGAGGGCTGAATAAACTAATCCAGCTTTGCTTGTCAACCCCAGGAATAGCCGCATTTGCTGTGGCTTTCTGCCTTGTCCACCAGCAGTGCTCTCTATCATTGGTCTCCCTGGTGGCACATTCTCCCTGTGGGATCAGTGTTCTTTGGCTCAAAGCTGTATTTTCTCTTCATGTTGTGGTCCTGAAGAAGGAGGGGTGAGAGAAACTTTTTAATTCTCTTTTTGTGGGAAAAGTCATTTCCAGCTTGAATTGGGAGCTAAAAACGAATCTCAAATTTACATAGCACTGTAATCTTTACAGAGCGACACCAATAAAGATCTCCCAGGAAACATTAGCTCAGAACATTCTTGTTGAATCATACAATGGCCAGGGTTATACTATTTTATTTTTTTAAATGCACAGATAAACTATTAGGTTATTACACTAAAGTATCTCATTCCTGTATAGAATTTTGTGCTCTTATCCTTATTTATATATCTTTTTCCCCCACATATCTTTTAAATTATTTCTTCTCTTTGGTTTCCACTAAACTCTACCAGTTCTCTTATAGCCTCTCTGATTTTTTTTAATCTCTCTGAGTGTTCTTTATCCTTTTATCCCCCAAAGATGATAATGATAGTTTAGAAAATGTTAATCCCGACGATAGCCAAGACTTCATGAGTACTTACAGTGTGCTAGGAACTGCACAAATTACATATACCAACTCACTGAATTCTGAACAACAACCTTATATGATTGTTATATCATTCCTGTCTTTCAAATGTGAAGCGCAGAGAGGTTAAATAACTTACTTAATGTCACAAAGCTAACAAATAATGGAGCCAGGTTTATAATCTGGATGGAGTAACTCTAAATGCCTATGTTTCTAACCTCTAACCCATTTTCCCTGATCTCTAGGAGCTTCTCTTACTGAGTCCCTCTGGCATTCTCCATCCTACTCGATTCTAGGACCAATTCTAGCAGATGTTTAAGAAACCCAATCTTAGTTGTTTTCACTGGTATAGCATAAGGCTTTGGGTAGCCTAGTGGCACCAGCTAAAGTCCTACAGGTCTGGTAATCTCTGTGACCCAGCAATGTAGGCTTCAGCATGTCTTGTCCAACGATGCAACAGTTCCAACAAGTTGAATATCTAAGAAATATGGTAAATGAAGAGCTGACAGTACTGTACTTGGTGGTGTTTGCCAAGACATGAAAGATGAAAGGGAAGGAAGAATCACTGATTATTCTTAAGAGTGTAAAATTAGTGGTCCATTAGTAAGAATCTTAAGTGCTTGTTTACAAACTTATCCTCCCTGCTAGCTACTAGAGTTAGAAGGATGCAGAAGCAGAAAGTCTGGTAACTCCACCTTGATCATGCCTCTTCTACTTCCAGGATCGTCTCCTTCATTGTTTCTGCTGCATACATACATTTTCAGAAATGACACCTCTCCCTCTCTCTGTGTTTTCTGTTCATTACTTGTTTGTAAAGTTAGCAGTTTGGTATTTATGTTCAGTTCTCTCATTTTTGTACATTTTGTACAATACTATATTAGCTTGATTTGATTAAATCATAAGAGTTCCTTACCATATGTCAGGCTATAAATAGGATATAAATATATATTAACACAACCCCTGCCCATGAAGAGCTTATAGTCTAGTAAAGAAAACTGACATAAAATAGAGATGGATTGGTACAAAAATAGAGTTAGGTATGAAATGCTATGCAAAGACTAATAATGCAGTAATTAATTCTGGTAGTTGTTAAACCAAGTTCAGGGAAAGCTACAGAAAGAACATATTTGAGTTGTATAGTGAAAGTCATTTGGATTATAAAATATTTATAGTCATTCAGGAATTACATGTTCTATACCTTTGTTTCATCCATAGTGCCAAAAAAAAAAAAAAACAAACAAACAAAAAAAAAACTACTTCACTGAATGAGTATATTTGGTACTAAGCAAATATTTATATAAATAAATATTTATTTATATTTCTTTATTTTCCCTCTTTTCCCACCAAAGCCCAAACTCATTGGAATACTTCTTGTATCTTTATGTTCTGTTTAATTTAACATAACATTGGCCATGTAATTCATTTTTAGAACAGCTTATTTTACACACAAATGTGTAGTTTCTTTTTTTTTTTAATTTTTTTTTTAACGTTTATTTATTTTTTGAGACAGAGAGATAGCATGAACAGGGGAGGGTCAGAGAGAGGGAGACACAGAATCTGAAACAGGCTCCAGGCTCTGAGCTGTCAGCACAGAGCCCGATGCGGGGCTCGAACTCACGGACCGCGAGATCATGACCTGAGCCGAAGTCGGCCGCTTAACCGACTGAGCCACCCAGGCACCCCTGTGTAGTTTCTTTCTATGCCATATCTTGTAAATAAGCATTGAGGTGTTTGCTTTTATGGTGTCTTGTGTAAGCATGATAAAACTGGAAAGCTCAGAGGGTTTGTTATTGTTGTTTTGCTTGCATACAGCTTATGGAAATCTTTCAAGTTTATTATTTTTCTAGAACAAGTCAAAATATATGAGGTTTCAAGTTGTTAAAAATATAGCTTAAAGGCCATGTTAAACTACTATAGTGTTCAAGTTACAAAGTACAAATAGTAAAATGAATTTTACTCCAGGATGGAATAAAATAAACACAAGATCTCCTAAATTTCATGAGATACCAGTGAAGTTTACTTTAGTGAATATTTAAACCCATCATCATTTTTGCATGTTCCAAGGCCAAGGACATTTTAAGATTAAAGTTTTAAATGAATTAAAATTATCTTAAAGTATTTTAAAATTATTTACCAAACATCTAATTGAGAATCTGCTGTATGGGAGGCACTGGAGATACAAAAATGAACACATTATTTCTATTTTAAAGAGTTCAATTTAATATTTAAAGGGATTTGTCCAGTCTGTATTATGGAGTAAGTTCAATTGCCTAGATAGAAGTTTCAAATTGATTAAAGTAGAAAACACCTCTACTTTAGGACTTTTAACTCAATTCATCTTATAAGCATGGTAGCTTGCTCTTACTAGATACTAGGTAAATGTTTATTAAATGAATGAACAATAAGAATCATAGGATTTAATGTTAAGAATGAGACCTTAGTAGGTGAGTTTTTTTAACCCTTTGATATCAACATGGTTTTGATTATTATAGGGATAGTCAGAATTTAATGAAGGAGGCTGGATTCTCTGACATTCAGTAGTGCTCTGGACATTCCCACCCAATGAATAATTGTCACATCCTGCACAACTTTGAATGTCTGACTAAATCTACTACAAATATAAATTGGTGTGTCACTTTCTTCAGAAGTGCTGTATATATTCAGTGCAATTCTTATCAAAATTCCAGCAGAACTTTTTGTGGAAATTCTTAAGAAAATGCAAAGGACCAAGAAGGCAGCCTTCACACATAACAAATGTAGAGTACTTACACTTCCAGATGTCAAGACTTACAGTATTGACACAAGTGTAAATCAATAAGCAAATGTGACAGAAAAGACTTCAGAAACAACCAACACATAAGTGATCACTTGTTTTATGATGAAAGTAACGTTGTAGTACAGATGGGAAAGGATGGGCTTCTCAATGAATAGTACTCAGTTAATGAAAAAAA
The DNA here is from genome assembly GCF_018350215.1 of Panthera leo. Taxonomy (NCBI): domain Eukaryota; kingdom Metazoa; phylum Chordata; class Mammalia; order Carnivora; family Felidae; genus Panthera; species Panthera leo. The sequence goes on from NC_056688.1 coordinate 85,865,398, forward strand.
CCCTAATCTTGACTCCTCTTTCACACCATTAACAAAATTCATTTCCAGATGTATTGTAGTCTACATGTGAAGCACAAAACAAAGTTTTAGAAACAAACACAAGAAACTTATCTTCATGAGTAGTGTCTAGAATGGGGTGTAGGGAACTTCTGGGATGCTGTTATTAGTCCTGATTTTGGTCTTACTAAAAAATTATAAAATGAGATTTATACACACACAAGCATAAATTGGTACTTTAGGACATAATACTGAAAAGTTTTTTTAAGTAATTATGCAAAAAGGACGTTTGCTCACCTTGTCCATTTTTTTTGTGCCACATATTTTTTTATTACATGGTTGAAATGGGTTTCAATGCAATATGCTCTATTCATGAACAGTGAAATGAATTGCAAATTTTTAACAGAAGAGTTGGAATTTAATAGATTTGGATTCAAACTTTAATAAATTAGTAGAAACATGAAATTCAGGAACTTTAATGAATTTCATTAATAAAGTTTATTTTTTAAACATACTATTTCTTCTTTATATATTTTTAAATGATTTTAGCACATTAATACATTTGTGGCATGAAAATTATTAGAACTGTCTTTTCGAAGGGTTACTGTACAACTTCCTATGGTCTCTCATAATACAGTTTCTTTTCTAATCCCACCTCTAGACTCCACTTATCAAAGCCCACTTGTGAAAACACATATAGATTTTATATTTTAGTAGTCCATGATTTATCTTATTGTTACCCTAATTCAGTTCAGACTATTAGCCACTTTCTATTATCAATCTGGTCTGTTATTATTTATCCTAATGCTAATTTTTATTCTGGATTCTACCTGTACCATACTTCTGATCTTTCACATTCCTTAGGTTTTTTTGGTATGGAATGGCTTCTAATCTTAATTATCGTAAATGCACACATATTTACTATAATTAGATGCATGCAACTATTGCATCAAGACTTCACTTTCAACATGGATAAGGAAAGGAATCCTCCTCCTCCCAAGAGAGAGCCAGATCATAATGTTATTTCCAGAAAGGATGATTTTGGATTCTTTCCCATGGATAATGGGGAGCCATTTAAATATTTTATGCAAGGAATACCAATCAGACTTGTTTTAGAAATATCACTTGGCGACAGTATGAAAAAATAAATCAGGGTGGATGGCAAGACTGGAGCCAGAGAGTCCAGGTAGGAAAATGTTGTAAGAGTCCAGGTCATTATCACCATCATCATCATCATCATCATCATCATCATCATCATCACCCAAAGAAAAGAACTGCGCAGAAATGAGGTTGGATCAACTGAACTTAGTCACTTGGTGAGGGAGGAAGAGTTTAAGGTGGCTTGCAAATTTCTGATTTGAATGACTTGATGAGATAAATGTCTTTCTCTAAAACAAGGACGATAGGAAAAGGTCCAATGTGTGACATGCAGGTGAAAGTAACCTATGGACATTTGAATGTGTGAATTTGTTCAGAGGAGATACATGGGCTAGAGATACAGATCTGGAAGTCATTGCTATATAGCTGGTAGTTGAAGTCTGTAGGGTAAGAAAGATTAGAAAACATCTTTAGAGTCAGAAGAGGGGAATGCAAAAGAATCCTGAAGAGTGGTCTCATGGAAATTGAGGGAGGAGAGAATTTTGAGGAGAGAATAAGGAATCATGCTATATGCCTTGAGCAATGAATAGAAAGTCAATTAAGTCATGGATAGAGATGCCTATTATATTTGGCAATATAAGAATCATGGGTGACCATTGACAAAGTTTTAAGGATATGTATGAGGTACAAAACCTTGATCACGTGCAGTTGGTTAAACACTGAATGGATTTTGCAGTTTTGTTTGTTTTTTTTTTTTTAAGTGAATGAGAGATGAAGAAATAGAGACAGCAGGTATCAGCTCTGTTCCAGGTTCTCGAATAAGAAAGACAGGAGAAAAAATTAAAGCCAGGGAAAGATGCAGGATGGAGAGGTTTTCAATTCTTTTTGTTTTTTTCCACTTGTTCCTGTATTAAAATGTTGCTTTTTTTTGCATTTTCATGAGTTACTGTTAAACTTTATGTTTTTCTATGATTAATCATTCTACAATACTTATGTTAGTGGCATAAGTTTTAAAGAATCAGGGTTGACCCAAACCAAATTAAGTATAAATACTAAATTATGTGATTTCCATGAATGCACAGGATTAAGAAATATTTATGACAGAAATATGTAAAATCATGATTGAATAAAAGGAAGAAGTTGACAGCGTGTTGGATAAATGTGAGATATCTTACAAATGATTTTTAAATGAGGCCATCTGTTAAAGCTTGCTGATGCTCTCAGTCTGGAGCAAGAGGTTATTTATGTTTTCACGCAAATCAGGCTTTAACCAAAATACTTTGGAAAAAACAGATGCCTTATAGAAATTCATTATTCCTAAAATAATTACACCCCTCTAAATGTTAACATCTCTTCCTACAAAGAATGGTATTATGCTAATACTGTTTATATATATGAATGTGAAATTATTGTATCATCACTGTAGTGCAATGCGATGGTTTCTCCCTACCCCCACCTCAAACCTCCCCCAGGAGATACATGCCTGGAGATACATGCCTGCTTACCAAGACCAATTTTCTACGTATTTAGCCAAAAATAATTGACCTTTGAAAGTCATAACCCACGTAGTTGTGTTTGAACTAAAATCTAAAGACAAACCCAATCTTTCAGGCATTCTCTCCTTCCAGTCTCTTGGTCTTTTTTTGACACCCCCCCCCCCACCACAGTAAGTCTTAACAGATAGATTAAAGTAAATTTCATAATAGAATATAGTCATTTTTTTCATGTTTCATTCATGTTGCAGATGAAGAATTAGTAATATTTTGCTAGAAATTGAAATTCCAGTGTCAATGCTATTTTACTAATATGCATATTCACTCCCTTGTAAAGAGTAAACAGTATGTGCAGAAATGTCTAGAGACAGACATTATGAGAGTCCCTAACTTCTACATTCATGTTAGATTAATTTAAATCTACATAAAAAGAGATCAAATTTATGAGGGATGGAGGGAAAAAAATGAAGAAACTTCTTATTTGCAGCTCTTATTATTACTGGGAGAGCAAGAAATTAGATACAGAATAACATGTTTGGTTTCTTTAATTTATGGCATTTCGTTAACGTTGTCCCTGCATGAAATTCCTAAGGGATATGAAGACCTTGCTCAGGGTTCACCTCAGTATTTTGAGAAGCTTTTGAGCATAAATTCTTTATTTAGAACACTAATACAAGTATTGTTAATTGGTGTCTTCTTGTCCTCTGAGAATGCTTCTAGCCTCAATAGGTTCTTATTCACTTGAAAATAGCAGCTTACCCACTTCTATTTTATATCTTATTTCTCCTTCCTAAATGCTCTTTGGGTGAAAGCGTTTGTCAGAATAGAGGATGGAAGAAGGAGGGGAGAATTACACATGCAAAAGCCCCTGCCGAGCTCCTTGCTCACGATAAGCAGTCTACACCCACTAATGTCACATCTCATGTTCTACGTTCTCTATAAAGTAGTATACCATAGTGATCCAGAGTGAGGCTTTGTAGTCCAATGGCCTGAATTTGAGTAGTGGACCCACCACTTGCAGGTTGGAACCTGTGTGAGCATGGCCAAGAACTTCTCTTGGTCTCAGTCTCCCTCATCTGTTAAACAGAGATAATAACAGCACCTTCTGTACAGCACAGTTGTGAGGATTAAATAAGTTAATATATTCCAAAGGCTTGGTTGGCACCAAGGGTTATATTTGTAGTGGTGGTTTCTCTCACAAAGAAGCATTGCTCTGCTCCTGGAAACCAGAAGTGTTTGCTAGGAAGCAGAATTTCTGGTCTCCACAGTTCTTTATATACTTGCTGTGAGATGGCAGTAAAATATTGCTCTTCTCATAAAGGGAGGAAAAGAAAATCCCATGTGCTTTCACAAGTGTTATCTCATTTAATCGTCAGAATAATTCTTGCAAGATAGATTAAACAGTTTTTACGTGTGAGAGACCTGAAACCTTACACAGATCAAATGGCTACTGGATTACAAAATCAAGATTTAGAGGCTAAAACGCTGACATGTGAGGCATAGCTGTCTTCCTCCCTTTCTAGATGTGCAAATTAAGAGACCTCACCAGTCTAATCCATCTGCCTCTTCTCCCTTCAAGAGGCAGCACATGTGGTAGACACTCAAATGATGCCTGCTCGTTGACCGGATACTTTTTTTCCTAAAAGGAAAATACACCTTTTGCATCTTTAATATTGCAGTGGTTTATTTGTACTAAAGTATGAGCTTCTATGACTGCAGAAAAGTAAAATAGAACTTCATATATGAGACAGTTATCCCACTTCAACCTACATCCCAGTCTCCTAAATAGATTACAAAGTATGAGTTAGTGAGAAAGCATAACTCTAGTAGCTTCCTATCCTCATTTTATTTTGATCTTTTTTATTTCTTAAAAAAAAAAAAAATGGCCCTGGAGGGATGCCTGGGTGGCTCAGTCGGTTAAGCATCTGATTTTTGATTTTGGCTCAGGTCATGATCTCACGGTTCATGAGTTTGAGCCTCAGGTGGGTTCTGCACTGACAATGTGGAGCTTACTTGGGATTCTCTCTCCCTCTCTCTGCCCCTCCCCCGCTTGTGCACGTGCATACTCTTTCTTTCTGTCTCTCTCTCTCTCTCTCTCTCTCTCTCTCTCTCAAAATAAATAAACCTAAAAAAAAAAGAAAAGAAAATGGCCCTGGAATTCTTGCCTTTGGCCAAGAACAAAATTCTTATCTGTTAATAACTTTGTTTGAAAATAGGAACACCAAGGCTCCTGGGTGGCTCAGTCAGTCAGGTCATGATCTCACAGTTTGTGGGTTTGAGCCCCAAGTCAGGCTCTGTGCTGACAGCTCAGAGCCTGGAGCCTGCTTTGGATTCCGTGTCTCCCTCTCTGTCTGTCCCTCCCCTGCTCACAGTCTGTGTTCAAAAGCTCACAGTCTGAAGTTCAAAAATGAACTTCAAAAAAAATAAAATGAAAGTAGGAAAACCATATGAATAATTATTTTCCACCTAAGATAATAATAAAGATAATAATGTTTCCATGTATAAGGTACTTGGATCATTGGGGACTTTAGAGAAAAAATCAAATTTCAAAATAAAGTTATCTTTAACACATCTTTTTCAAACTGACACAGCCATGAGAACACTATTGCTATTTTGCTCCGCTAAATCATGTTTTTGCATTTAAACCCTTTCATGCTTATCCTGCTGATATGAATCACCATTCCATCCATCCTTTTAGCCATATTTATGTCTCTATTCACTGTGCTTTTAGGTATATATTCATCACCTGTATTTATATATTTATTTTGCTCTCCTCACAGCACAGAGCAGAAGACTGTCTCGCTAACTAGTTGTGTAATATAGTTATGTAACTTTGGGAAAGTTACCTGACCTCAGTGTTCCTCACCTTTTAGTCTTTATGATGTGTCAGCCACTGTGCCAGTTGCTCTGTTTCATTTATTGTCATGTAAATGTAAGGAGAAGCCTAAAAGCTTAAGTAACTTTAGCAATGTTACATGACTGTAAGCAGCAGAGCCCGAATTCAAGTACACTTTTGTTTCAAATACACCTTTGCTGTGGACAACTCAAGCAGACTCCCTCCTGTGACCACACTGCCTCTCAAGCATTAACTTAGTACAGGTTTCCCCTACTATTCACCCTCCATGCACACCCCTGTGGTGTCCCCAGCACACTGCTCTTACAGATGAGAATATGCGATGTCCCACTAAATGGTTGTCATCATTTTTTTCCACCCCAGCACACCTGAGGAATATGACACACTTGCACTAGTGGCTTAACATGGTTTCTCAAAAGATGAGTTTCCGGTCTGGGTGATAAGGAGCAGGTATAGCTTGAAGAATCCTCTCTCTTGGATGAGATCTAAATATGTACTAAGATTCAACAATCCAGAGTGTCTGCAAGACACTACCCTAATCCGCACAACAACTTTGAAGTTAGGTCTCTATCATTTTACTGATTAAGGTGCTGAGAAACAGAGAGGTTAAGTACTTTTCCTGGCTTATTGCCTGATTTTTGCAGAGATGAACCACATACTCAGTACTGGGCTGGTAAACTCCAATTTGGAAGGACACCTGGTTGAAAATTTCAGGACATAAGTTACTACTTCTGCCCCCATTCTCACTTCTTTTCAAGTGTCAGTTTCCTCACAGGCTTCTAAACAAATACCCTGTTGACTTCTAGTTCTTTGCACCAGTAGATGCTTAAGAAATATTATCTGGCAGGCTGTCCTAAAAAAGGGAACACTTGAAACAACTAAATCTATTGACAAGAATGTGCAGTATAGCACTTAACAGTGCAGCCTGTGGAGTCCACCAGACAGACCTGTCCCACCACTTACGAGTTACGTTAATGTAGGCAAGTGATTTCACCTTTTTCCTTGACTGTAAAATTGGGACAATAACAGTCTTAGCACCATGAGGTTAAACCGAGAAAATGCTGTGAAGTACGTGGTACACATAGTAAATATTAGTCACGTAGTAAATATTAGTCATTACTAGTAATAGTTACGGAGCTAATTGCCTCGTGTGCTTTCTTATTGGAAACCTTTTTCATGTAATTTTGCGACTCTTTTCTCAAATCTTCGTTTTCAGGCAGACACTTTGGAAATTATTTTAATCCTTTCAAATACCAGAATACCATTTCAGATCTCCCCAGATTTCCCACATTAAGACTTACGAAGTCTTGACATTAAAGAGCAGCTGTATTTCAAACACTTCAACAAAGCAACTTGGTACAGATAATTTAAATGATACTGTCACAGTACCTTCATTTTTAATTGGTCACTTTTGCAGAACACCTTTTTTTGTTATGTACCGTATGAAATTAAAATATGACTAAAGATGAATTTCTTAATATGTACAGTATGTTTTCTGAGCCTGTTAATTCTTTAATGAAATTAAGGGAAAAATAATGAAGACATGTTATACAGGTACTTAATTTTTTTTAATCTGTGGTAGTACTATGGTAATTAATGCTTATTTTATGCAAACTAGACTATATCTGTTAACGGACACATTACTGTCAAGAAAATATTACTTGTCTTAATTATCAGTAATGAAGCAGGGATAAGCTGCTCACTTAGATATAATATATCTAATGACCTTTTCAGTTAGAGGTTGTGATGAAAGGTATCAGTTTCACAAATTATGCTTCATTCAGCTTCTGGCCTTTGTGTAGATTAATGTTTTGTGGATGAGTTTTAAAGTCAGGCATAAATGGTGTTTGGTGTTTAAAATTGATTTAGTGTCTTGCTTTTAGTACATCATTTTCTCGTTTATAAAGCCTCAATTTTATCTTGAAGCTTAAAAAGATAGTTCATAGTAAATCTAGGACTACTTTGCTAACTGCTAGTGTTCTTTTAACCTTACCAAATAAAACAGTACATATATTTACAATCGTTTAAGCAAAGAACAAGTTTCTTTGTTATTTCTGAATTTAGGACAATAAGCACAATGTTTGCAATGACAGTCTTGAACTAGGAACATAAATATTTATAATACTATTTCTCCTAATTAGATTTCCTGAGATAACACAAAGCTGGTTATTGTGATAGAATTTATGATATCCCTTAATCAGCCTCTTACTGAATAATAAATATCTTATCTCCGGGTATTGAAACATCATTCAAGAACTCAAAGATTTAGCCTTGTATTCAGACCAGTCAGAGAATTGTCCCCATGTTTTATGTAATTAAGTAAGGATTTAAATTTTGGGGGGTGATGCAATGAGGCGATGAAACAAAAAGTGGCTTCCAGATTTAAAGAAGAGTTTCCAAATTGACCTAATCTTTGCATTAAAAAAAGTAAGCCACAGATTTCCATTTCAAAATGTCCTACCTGCCCCTAAACACTGACGTTTTATTTGCTTCTTGCTCCATCGCTTTTTTTGGAATAGCGTAGAGTGATGGGCTGATTCTCCACTCTAGCTTTGCCAAGGAGCAGGACCCAGATTGGGTCAAAACAGGAATTTTCCCTTGCTACACTGAAACTCTTTCAATTCCTCAAAGGTATATTTATACATGATGTTGCCTTAGATTGGAATTCTCCATTTAACAGCTCTTCCACCCCTTATCACTGGCTTCTCAACCAGCTTAACTTGTATTTATATTTCAAGCTGTGGTTTATTTTTTTATGAATATAATTTATTGTCAAATTGGCTTAAATACAACGCCCAGTGCTCATCCCACCAAGTGCCCTCCTCAATGCCCATCACCCATTTTCCCCTCTCCCCCATGCCATCATCCACCCTCAGCTTGTTATCTGTATTTAAGAGTCTCTTGTGGTTTGCCTCCCTCCCTCTCTGTTTGTATCTATTCCCTCCCTACCCTTCCCCCACGGACTTCTGTTTAGTTTCTCAAGATCCACATGAGTGAAAACATATGATATCTGTCCTCTGACTGACTTATTTCACTCAACATAATACCTTCCAGTTCCATCCATGTTGCTGCAAATGGCATGATTTCATTCTTTCTCGTTGCCAAGTAGTAATATTCCATTGAATATAAAAACCACATCTTCTTTATCCATTCATCAGTTGATGGACATTTAGGCTCTTTCCATAATTTGGCTATTGTTGAAAGTGCTGCTATAAACATTGGGGTACACATGCCCCTATGCATCAGCACTCCTATATCCCTTGGGTAAATTCCTAGTAGTGCTATTGCTGGGTCCTAGGGTAACTCTATTTTTAATTCTTTGAGGAACCTCCACACTGTTTTCCAGAACGACTGCACCAGTTTGCATTCCCACCAGCAGTGCAAGAGGGCTCTCTCAAGCTGTGGTTTAAAATGTCACTACCTCCTCTGGGCCTTCTCTGATGTATCCACACCAAGTCTGGATTGGATACCACTCATTTGTGCTCTCACAGTGTCCTGTACTTTCTGGATCATAGCAATTATCACACTGCATTGCAATTACCCTTCTACATGCCCACTTCCATAAATATAGAGACCACAAATGTCTTGTTCATCATTGAATCTCTAAAGCCTAACAGAGTTTCTGACACATGGCTAGTGCCCTAAAGCTATTCGGGTGGGAAAGGAGGGACAAAGACTTCATTTCCTGAATATGGATATAACAAGTTGAATGGAATAAGTCTTAAACTGATTTCTCATTGAGGAACAGCAGCTGACTTCCTATGTGACCTTGGAAGTTATCTTATACCCGTAAGTTTTTGTTTCCCCTTCCAGTTTTTGTTTTCTACCTGCAGAAGTGAAAATTGTTTCTGTATCAGAGCTTTCTTCTCAGTTTCTGAAGTATATTGGAGGAGAAAGTCATGTTTTCCTTCAGATGTCAGATTAAGGAGGCTTCTCTTGGAAAATAATTTTTTAAAAATCATCTTACTTTTTTCCCAGGTCTCAAGCAATTGAATAAATGAGCCACCTTCCTCATTTACAAATAAGCCCATAGACTTTTAATGATGTTCACATTCTTTAAATGAAGTATTTGTAGTTATTCTTGAGAACTTTAGGATTTTATTTCTTTGTTTTAGCCTTCAGAATGGTCCTTAAACAACTCAGAATGTAACACATGTGCTAGGTAGCCATGACGGAATTATTGTCTACAGTGTAAATTGTCTAAACTTGTTTCAGTCAAAATGAGGAACTTAACTGCAACTAATCGGGGTCTCGTTAAAAGCAGTACCACTCTTCCAGTTATTAATTATATTATTTTTGTATTGGCAAGAACATTTGATGAGGTGACTAGGGTCCAAGTGATAGGAGAAGAGGTATTGAGAATTGTCCCACTTAGTTTTTTATTGCTTTTTTTCCAGAAACTTTAGAAAGAAAAAGTTAATTTCAAGAAAAAGACCCATTGAATTTTAGTATGATTCTACTACACATCAGGGAAAATAAAATTTTTAAGGACTTTTGAGGAAAAATAATTCATGAACATAGCCAGAACAGCAGTTTATATTTAACAGAACTAAATGGTCACATTTTCAAGTAAAGTACGCCCTGGCATTTGAACAGCTGTTATATCTAAATCAGATTTGAATACTGTTGTTTAACCTTCCCAGCTGTAGCGGGGGTGGTTTGTTAGTCTAATTCAGTATGAAATATGCATAGTATACTTAAATTTGAAACTTTAAACATACATTTGTATTAAAATGATAAATTTTAGTCATATAAGCCTATTTTAGATAAACCCATTATCTTTCTGTCAGTTATTTATTGTTCTCAACTGTCTTGTATGTTTGAGCATATTTTAAGCAATTAAAATAGCCTTTGAAACTCTTTCCATGTAATTTATGGGGTTTTTTGTTTGGTTGGTTTTTTTTTTAACTTTTGTGTTAGGAATGAACAAAAAAATATACATTTCTATACATATACTTGTAATTGCATTGTTTTATTCATAGAAATATCTGAATTATACTTTTTCCTATATTTCTTCCTACCTAATTCTCTGACCCTAACAGAATTTTATTTACTAACACAATCATGGAAATAGAATGAGGACGAAGTGGTTGCTGTAGGAAGGCAAAATAAAAGACCAGTACTTCTTGATCTTATAGGACTGAGGCTAAAAGAGACTAAGATCAAAATACATACAACCATGTAACAGATGAACATGGTGAATAAAATTTTTCATAGAGGCCTACTACACTAGAAAATGCTTCTTGAGGGGCGCCTGGGTGGCTCAGTTGGTTGGGCGGCCAACTTCAGCTCAGGTCATGATCTTGCAGTCCGTGAGTTCGAGCCCCGCGTCAGGCTCTGTGCTGACAGCTCAGAGCCTGGAGCCTGTTTCAGATTCTGTGTCTCCCTCTCTCTGACCCTCCCCCATTCATGCTCTGTCTCTCTCTCTATCTCAAAAATAAAAATAAACGTTAAAAAAAAATTTTTTTTAAAAATAAAAAAAAAAAAAAAAAAGAAAATGCTTCTTGATATTTGAAAGAGGTAATTTTGGAATAAACACAAATGCTCATGAGTATACACCACAGGTGCACATACAGATACATGTAGAAATAGACATATATGTATGTGTATGTATGTTTCTTTATGTCTTGCTTAAATAGATATATTACCTAGCTTTGCCTTCTAGAAAGCTTAGAAACAATACCAACTGAAGGAACACCCCCAAGTACCCAGATACTCGTTTCTAAATATTACCCTCACTAATTAAAAAAAAAAAAAAAAAAAAAGAGGGGAGGGGATACCTCTAGGTGAAATAGCTAATTCTAGGGCTGGGGCACAGATAATTTAACATGAGACCAAAACGTAGCGAGGTACTTCAAAGAATGATAGGGACATGAGAAAAGACACAGGAGCCACTTTGAAGAGGACCCTTCTAGGCAAATCTGGGAAATTTGAGCTTCAAAGTAAATAACAGAAAATAACCCACCAAGTAAAATGGAAATCCATGAGTCCATACTGCTATAGATAGATACACAGACAGACAGATATTTGAAAAGGGAAACCTCTTCTTTATAGTAGAACACCAGCTAATAAACATCAAAGGAATGATGAAATAGAAAATTACCATTTGACAACCATTGTTGTGTTCAGTTCAGATGGGAGTGGTCGATGGAGGCTAAGGTGGGTTTGATGAGGAACAGGTTATTGACAGAATCTGAGACTATTTCCCTTATCAACTACTAATCAGTTACAAAGGGAAGAATGGTAACTTTACAATGGAAAACCTGATAAACAACATGACAGCACTCAAGAAATTATAGGTGCTAGCACTTTTTATTTAAGCATTGCAGGAGTCCCTGGCTGGTTCAGTCAGAGGAGCATGTGTCTCTCAATCTAGGTCAGGGTTGACGTTTGAGCCCCACATTGGGTATAGAGATTACCAAAAATAATAATAATAATAAATAAACTTAAAAAAAAACATTGCAGATGAATTAATACACCAAAGTTAACTGCAATTCTTGTTTGTCTCTGGAGGCTGCATATATGAGTTACATCCTAGAGTCACTGCCTGCAGTCTCTTTGTTTACTTGACTTGCTAAACATGACACACACAAAGGATCCTCTGACCCTATGTTTGGTCTCTTAGGGCCCCTTCAGGCTTCCAGGCTTTGCACCAGTGGCCTAGTCAACAAGACTGCCAAGCAAGGGGAACAGAGAATGAAGACAGGCACGCAACATGCTGGTACTTCTGTAGAACGACCTTTATTGTCCAGCTATGCTCAGAGAGCTTGAAACAGCTCTAACACCTTTTAGATTTAGGTAGTAACCTCTTTATATATCCTGTGGGACTGCTAATTTTAAGCAATTAGTATTGATCAAAAAGGTTAACCAGTGTTTTTCGAAGTATGAATATACTATTTTTAACATAACTTATAGACTTAAAACCTGCTTCATTTATAAGAGGATTTGAGGCAGGTGTCTAATTGCTATTATGACCACATTACTGAAATGCAAAATAACTACACAAAAAAGGGACCTCTGAAGTTTGTCTCCTCAATCTCTTTTCTGTAGGCACCTTGTACCTTGTCTGTGATTTATCCAACTGTCTTTGAGCAAGCCTATGGTTCCTCCGGTAGCAATCTGTGCCTGGTACCTCACATCGCATTTCTCAAGGAAACCAAAGTATTTTCTACTTGAAAAAGATGTATTAGTACAATTGTTTCTTTTTCTTTTAGTTAATATGCGTTCTCCTAAAAGAATTCTCAAATTGTTAGAAACTGAAGGCCAAGAACATGTAGGGAAGTAGAAATAACATGAAATAGCTAAATATGTCAACTTTCATGTATTTGCCCAAAACTTAAAATTTGAAAATATTACCTGCACTTACATATTCAGCACTCTAACTTAAGCTAGAGCGCACTTCTGAAATCTGATAGGAACAATATTGTAAAGCTTAATTACATTTTATGGCCTATGCCATCTGTGCATTTGTTCTGCTTACAATATTAATAGAGTATCCAAAGAATAATACATTTAGTTTGCAATGCAATCGTCTTATCACAAATGCATCAAAGCAAATTACTCCTTATCATTTCAGATCCTGTCCTAGTATGGTGGATTTTTGTATTTGTTTGAAAATAGAAAAACATCTCAGCTACTAAAAACCATATGTGGTTGATTCAAACAGAAGACACAAAACTCCTGTTTTATTACTTGAAACAAATTCCAGTTTAGATGAAAGAAAATACTATAATTGTTTAATATACAGTAGTATATGACTTAAAGATTATTTACTGAGATCTAAAAATTAAGATTTCTGAAGTCATGTAAATGTACCTATATTTAATTGCTTTATTATTAAGAACTTTAGCTTGAGACAAACAGATAGATTTAAAAAACTATTACTGTATAAACTTGAAACATACCATATCTTTCTATTTGACATTTTAATAATTTCTCCAAAAAAAATTACAAAGGTTAAAATTTCTCTGCAACTAGAGTTGTTATTATCTTAGTAAGTGATAATGATGGTTATGTCTTATTTTTAAAATTTATTCTTTGATGGAAAAAAATAGGCCACCATTATCAAAACATCTATTAATTTCTCTAGCAACAAGAAATATGTATTAAATTAATTTTTGCGATGCTCAAACATCAGAGATATTTGACATTCTGCATGTTAAATTTTCAGAATGCTATATTTTTATACATGACACTACATAATATTTAATACCACATATAAGTTCATATATGAAATATATAACTCCATATACATAAATATATGAGGTAAATCTTACAATTCATGTTAATAGGAATGCTGTCTAATATCCTTGATATTCATTCAACTGAGGATATGAACTTGTCGAAGACTTTATTTTACTAGGTAAAAATCTATTGAAAATAAATTTTAAAAAATCTTTTTATTATGTAAACTCTATCCCCAACATGGGGCTCAAACTCACAACTCTGAGATCAAAACTCACATTCTCTACCAGCCAGGTGCCTCATATTGAAAAAAATTTTTTATGTTCCACAAATATTGAATCATCTTTGTGTGTCATGAGTGTGGAAAATTTAATGGACTCATATCATTTACCTATTTTATAAAAATGTATTATTTTATCATGTGTACTATGATTCACAAATGTTATACAATTCCAGGGTAAGAATTGATCCGTTCTACATTAATTGTTGATGCTTTCTTTTTTCTTTAAATTTTACAAGTAATACATGACTAATTCTATATTAGTTTCTGATTGCTGCTGTACCAAATTAGCACAAGTGCAGTAGCTTAAAATAACTCAAATTTATTATGTTATCGTTCTGGAAATCAGAAGCCCCAAATCAGTCTCTCTGGACTGAAATCAAGGTATCAGTAACTAGTTCCTTCTGAAGGTTCTAGGGGAGAACCCATTTGGAAAGGAGGCTTTTCCAGTTCTAGAGGCTGCGTGCATTCCTTAGCTTATGGCCACATTACTCCAGCCTCTGCTTCCATCATCACATCACTTTTCCTCTGACGTGGACCCTTCTGCCTTTCTCTTAAGACTCTTGTGATTACATTGGGCTTAGGACCATCTCCCCTTCTCAGGATCCTTAACTTAATCCCATCTGAAAAATCCTTTTTGGCATGCGCCACATCTTCACAGGCTTCAGGGATTGAGGACATAGACATCTTTGAGGGTATGAAGGACATTATACAGCCTACCACACATCTTTTTATTTTTTAGTTTTAATTCCTTAAAATAGTATTGTTCTCTTCTGCCACAAGGCCTTTGCACTAGCTATTGAGCCTTCCTGAAATACCTTTTACATTTTCCCCTGCCTAGATAATTCTTCCTGCAGCTCCCAAAGTATTGTATCCTGACCAGGGAAACCTTTTACAACCTCTCTAACTAAATCAGTTTCTTCTTTTGCATACCCTCAACGTACCATGTAATTCTTCATTGCACTCACCAGTTTATTGTTTTTATGTTTACTGGTGTGATTCTTGCATTGACATTTTTACCCCAATATATTTTGTAAGGGCAGTTTATCATTGTTTTTCTTTCCTCCCCTTCTATTCCTATTGCCTCTTCAGTGAATATTTGTGAAAGGAGTGAATCGTCTTTGCACATTTCATATAAAGTTTATTCCTAAATGTTTTCTGAGGCTTTTTCTTTAACAGTTGTGAACAGGATCCTTTTTCTGTTTCATTACATTTTTGTATTAATGCTAAATGTTGATCTTGTATCCAGCCACTTTATTGAGCCATCTCATTATTGCTAATCATTTCTCCATTTAGTCTCTTGAATTTTGCAGGTGAATGATCATGTGATCTACAAATGATCGTTGTCTCTCTCTTTCTGATAATTATATATTGTATTTTCTTCTGTTATCTAATTGCATTGTCCAGGACTTGCAGTATAATGTTAAATATGATGGTGAAATTGGACACCACTCTTTGTTCCTAATATCAATATGATTTATTGTATTGTGTTACCATTAAAAAATGAAATTTATTTTAGATATTTGTAGGTCTCATTTTCCAGTTAAAAGATGTTTCCTTCTATTTTCTAGTTTAAGAAAGATTTTTTATATATTTTTTTTAATGTTTATTTATTTTTGAGACAGAGAGAAACAGAGCATGAATGGGGGAAGGTCAGAGAGAGGGAGACACAGAATCTGAAGCAGGCTCCAGGCTCTGAGCTGTCAGCACAGAGCCCGACGCGGGGCTCGAACTCACGGACTATGAGATCATGACTTGAGCTGAAGTCGGATGCTTCCAACTGAGCCACCCAGGCGCCCCTAGTTTATGAAAGTTTTTAATTGAGTATTTCTTCCGCTTCTTATTCTTCCCCTTCAGTCTTTTAACATAATAATAAATTCCCAGTTTTATACCCAAATTGTTTCCTCCATACCATTCTCTTTCTTCTCTTCCTTTGTAATGCCTGTTAAACAAATGTTAAAATTTCTAGATCTAGTGTCCATAACTTTTCTCTAATAATTTATTTTCTTTCCCTTTTGATTTATATTCTGGGAGAATCCCTTTATTTTATCTTCTAGTTCACTAATTCCTTCCTCAGTTGTGTCCATTCTGTTCATCAATTGAACTTTTTTTTTTTTTACAGTCATATTCTTATTTTCTATGTTTTCGAATTGATTTTTTTCCTAACTTCCTATTTTACCCATTTGAGGATATTAATTCTATTGCAAAGTCATCTTTTCTGTGCTTTATAAAATAGTTCATTAGGTATAAGTTTCTTTTGTTGAGTAGCCATGGGTAATTAAGTGTTTAAATGTTGAGTGATTCGTGGTTAGGCTTTTTGCATTTTACGTGGATATAGACCATGTATGGGTTTTTGGTTTTGGTTTTGGTTTTTACTATTTCCTGTTTTAATCTGCTTCTAGGATTATAGGGGATGGATTGGCTGTACTCCCAGGTAGAGAATGCTAGTAGTTGTCTTATGGGAGTAGACTTCCTTGTGCCTTGGGGAATTAAGTAACTTACCTGGGGTCATTGCCCAAGTTCTTGAATTATATTTTTTTTCCTTTTTTTTATTAATTTTATTTTTTTTAATTTACATCCAAATTAGTTAGCATATAGTGCAACAATGATTTCAGGACTAGATTCCTTACTGCCCCTTACCCATTTATCCCATCCCCACTCCCACAACCCCTCCAGTAACCCTCTGTTTGTTGTCCATATTTAAGAATCTCTTATGTTTTGTCCTCCTCCCTGTTTTCATATTATTTTTGCTTCCCTTCCCTTATGTTCATCTGTTCTGTGTCTTAAAATCCTCATATGAGTGAAGTCATCTGATATTTGTCTTTCTCTGACTGACTAATTTCGCTTAGCATAATACCCTCTAGTTCCGTCCACATAGTTGCAAATGGCAAGATTTCATTCTTTTTGATTGCCGAGTAATACTCCGTTGTATATATATACCACATCTTCTTTATCCATTCATCCATCGATGGACTTTTGGGCTCTTTCCAACTTTGGCTGTTGTAGATAGTGCTGCTATAAACATGGGGGTGCATGTGCCCCTTCGAAACAGCATACCTGTATCCCTTGGATAAATACCTAGTAGTGCAGTTG
Source organism: Panthera leo (assembly GCF_018350215.1). Classification (NCBI taxonomy): domain Eukaryota; kingdom Metazoa; phylum Chordata; class Mammalia; order Carnivora; family Felidae; genus Panthera; species Panthera leo. The sequence goes on from NC_056688.1 coordinate 85,882,397, forward strand.
CTGGGTCACAGGATAGTTATATTTTTAATTTTTTGAGGAACTCCACACTGTTTTCCAGAGTGGCTGCACCAGCTTGCATTCCCACCAACAATGCAAAAGAGATCCTCTCTGCATCCTTGCCAACATCTGTTGTTGCCTGAGTTATTAATATTAGCCTTTCTGACAGGTGTGAGGGAGTATCTCATTGTGGTTTTGATTTGTATTTCCCTGATGATGAGTGATGTTGAACATTTTTTCATGTGTCAGTTGGCCATCTAGATGTCTTCTTGGAGAAGTGTCCATTCATGTCTTTTGCCCATTTCCTCATTGGATTATTTGTTTATTGGGTGTTGTGTTTGATAAGTTCTTTATAGATTTTGGATACTCACCCCTTTATCTGATATGTCATTTGCAAATATTTTCTCCCATTCCGTCGGTTGCCTTTTAGTTTTGCTGCTTGTTTCCTTCGCTGTGCAGAAGCTATTTATTTTGATGAGGTCCCAGTAGTTCATTTTTGCTTTTGTTTCCCTTGCCTCCAGAAACGTGTTGAGTAAGAAGTTGCTGTGGCCAAGATCAAAGAGGTTTTTTCCTGCTTTCTGCTCAAGGATTTTGATGGCTTCCTGTCTTACATTTAGGTCTTTCATCCATTTTGAGTTTATTTTTGTGTATGGTGTAAGAAAGTAGCCCAGGTTCATTCTTCTGCATGTCGCTGTCCAGTTTTCCCAGCACTACTTGCTAAGGAGACTGTCTTTATTCCATAAAATATGCTTTCCTCCTTTGTCAAAGATTAGTTGGCCATATGTTTGTGGGTCCATTTCTGGATTCTCTATTCTGTTCCGTTGACCTGAGTGTATGTTTTTGTGCCATCTTGAATTATATTTTTAAAGAATTTCTGGGACACCTGGGTGGCTCAGTCGGTTAAGTGTCCAACTCTTGGTTTCCGCTCAGGTCATGATCTCACAGTTCATGAGTTCAAGCCTCGTGTCAGGCTGTGCACTGACAGTGTGGAGCCTGCTTGGGATTCTCTCTCTCCCTCTCTCTCTCTCTACCCCTCCCCCGCCCTCACTCTCTCTCTCTCTCAAAATAAATAAACTTGGGGCGCCTGGGTGACGCAGTCGGTTAAGAGTCCGACTTCAGCCAGGTCACGATCTCGCGGTCCGTGAGTTCGAGCCCCGCGTCAGGCTCTGGGCTGATGGCTCGGAGCCTGGAGCCTGTTTCCGATTCTGTGTCTCCCTCTCTCTCTGCCCCTCCCCCGTTCATGCTCTGTCTCTCTCTGTCCCAAAAATAAAATAAAAAAAAAAAACGTTGAAAAAATAAATAAACTTAAAAAAAAGAATTTCTGTCTATAATGCAGAATAGTAAACCTATAACTCCATGTTATTCCTACATTCTCTTTGTTTTTATTAATCTGTTTGTTTTCTGATTTCTCATTTATTCATCTTAAAAGTATCTTGACTACTTCCTTTTCTGTTTGTTAAGCTTACTGTTATCCTCTAGGCAATTTCCTTGTTCTTGAAATGCCACGGAGCCAGTAAAGAGTTCTATCTTACCTCAGATGTTTTTATTTAAGCCCATGGAATGTACTTCTGACATTTAAATTTAGATTTTAAAATTTTAGTAGCATGTTATTCAAGGCATAATTTAAACAGTCAGTTCTCCGTTAACTACAAGTATATTGTCCACATTGCAGATTATTGCATGAAAGATTTCAAGTTTTTATTGACAATGTCACATCATTTCCTTAACTAAGGACATTTTCATTTAAATATTATATAAGGTATCTAAACTTGTCAAACTCACAGAAGCAGGGAATGGAATGGTGGTTGCCAGGGGCTGAGGGGAGGGGGAAATGGGGAATTGTTGCTCAATGGGCATAAAATTCATGTTATGAAAGATGAGTAAGTTCTAGAAGTCTGCTGTACAACATAGTACCTGTAGTTAATAATACTGTATTGTACACTTTAAAATATGAAAGGGGAGGGGTGCCTGGGTGGCTCAGTTGGTTGGGCAACTGACTTCGGCTCAGGTCATGATCTTGCAGTTTGTGAGTTTGAGCCCTGTGCTGATAGCTCAGAGCCTGGAGCCTGCTTCAGATTCTGTGTCTGCCCCTCCCCTGCTCACACTCTGTGTCTCTCTGTCTCTCAATAGTAAATAAATGTTAAAAAAAAATTAAATTAAATTAAAAAATAAAAATAAAAAAATAAAATATGAAAGGGGAGAGGTCTCATGTTAAATGTGCTTACCAAAAAAAAAGGAAAAAAAAAGACAACAACTCCACTATGAAAGAACACAAACTTTTTATATTTTATATTTAGTGCTCTGATTGTGGTGATATAATCACAAGTATATGTGTATGCCCAAAATCATCAAGATGTAGACATTAAGTGAGTACAATTTTTTGTGTATCAGTTATACCTCAACAAAGCTAAATAAATAAAATACTTACTATAATCTTGCCAGATCTAGAGAAGAAGTTACAATTATTTCCAGGAAAGATAAGAGTCAATAAATTGATAAACTGGTGCTTTTTTAAGCTCTAGTACATCAGTACAAATGCCCTGGGAGATGATGTTATTTTTTTTTTCCAGCAGTGGAAAAGAAGGTTTAAGCAATAGAGTTACAGAATCTAGTAAACTTCTGGCTTCTTCCTAAGAAAACCACAATAAAATTGCTGAAGCTCATTATGAATCAAATATACTTCTTTCATTTAAGCTACTCTTTTTTTTTTTTTTTAATTTTTAAATGTTTATTTTTGAGAGACAGAGTGAGACAGAAAGTGAGTGGGGGCGGGGCAGAGGGTGACCGAGAGAGAATCTGAAGCAGGCTTTGAGCTGTCAGCACAGAGCCCGACATGGGGCTCTAACTCAACAAACCATGAGATTGTGACCTGAATCGAAGTCAGATGCTTAACCAACTGAGCCACCCAGGTGCCCTCATTTAAGCTACTCTTTAAGCTACATTACCTGTGCCTAAGGTCTTCGCTTGTTAGTGTAACTAATCAAGTAAGTGTGCAAGGAAAGGTGTCATTGGCATTCACAATTATATTTGAAATAAAAATGTGACTTATTTCCTGTTCTTATATAGATAAGAAATTAAAATTTCTTATCTGAAATTAAAATTTCTTATCTAGATAAGAAATTAAAATTTCTTATCTGAAATTAAAATTTCTTATCTGATAAAATTTTCTTATCTTATAAGAAAATAAAAATTTCTTATCTGGAATTAAAATATAGACTTTCTTTGACAGCACATCATTTTGGTCTTTAAAATATTTGAAACCTAACTCCAACTCTGTGAGGGGGGGGGGGGGCTTGATTAATTGATTTTATTAAATTGTTTACTGTGTAACAATTCTCTGATCTATACATCTTATCATTGAATATTTCCAGTATTTGAGTCAAACCATTTGAGTGAGAGTATAAGCTCAAAATAGGCAATTGCTGGTGTAGGGTTCACATAAAACCAAATGTCTTGAGTAGGAAAACATCATGCATACAACAACTTGGTGCCAGTTGGAAACAAGATGATGAGAAGCCATGGTAGAAAGTAGACTTGAAATACCTTTACTCAGAATTTTCAATCCAAGGGCTCTGTCTCCAAGAAAAGTCTTCGGAGGCCAATTAAGTTTATGCAAGAACAAGGAAGCTGCCTCCAGGGAAGTTTAATGCCTACTGAAAGAGCCAAGTAAGTGTTAAGTGCCTGGTGTGTGATACTAAAAACCACTAAATATGATCTCTGTCTCCAAGAAAGAGTTTATCATGGTAATTAATAAAAAGCACTTCAGTGTTTCCAGACACCATGGATTTTAGTCCCAATTCTGGCACTTAGTGATTGTCCAACTTTAAGCAAGTATCCCAGTCTAATTCTGAGCCTCCTTTTCCTCATCTTGAGTAAAATGAGATAATAATAAAAATTCCTACCTACTTCTAAGGATTAAATGATAAAATACATGTGAATTGCCCAGTACAATTACTGGTGCATGTTAAATATTCAGTTTATATTAGCTACAAAAATAAGTGTCCTTATTACTGCAGTCTTGTTTGAGAAACAAGATTTATACTCAGGACAAGTCAAATACCAATTCAAGATCATAATAAATTATTAGTTGTCACTGTATGCCAAGAATACTATAGGAAATAAGCCTTCTGTGATTGTACTATATAAATAATGTACATGTGCATATTCCCTCTGCAAGCTGTTTGTTGCCTGCCTTGTACTATTCATAATCTTCAGGGTTTTTTACTAGCTTCTTATCTTAATATATTGTTAGGTTCTTTTAATACAGGGACCATGTTTCTCTTATTAATTTCTTGCACCCCCCAACACGCTGGTTCAGAGTAGACAATAAATATTTATTGAATGTTCGAATTAGAGAGGGGGGAAATTATCATTGGCTAGCATTATAGTAAAGCCACATTGTGGAAAAGATGAGACTTGAAAGGGATTTTGAAAAAGGAACAGGATTTGGTTGGGCAGAAAGGCAAAAAGTATTTGGGGTTGGGGTTGAAGGAAGAACAATATGTTAATAGGCATGAAATAGCTAAAACACAATAAGTACACACAATGAATAAGAATGACATCATTTGATTTTAGGGGAAAAGACAATTGAAATAAACTTTTCACACCTCTTCATTTTACAGATAAGGAAAACAAGACCCAGATAGTGACAGAATCAGGATTAGAATCCATGCTTGTAATACACCATGTAACTAACAGAGCTTACAGTATAATAGAGGAGACTAGAACCCATGACTTCAGGCTGTCAGTTCCAGGAGGGAGGAATTGTATGAGTCTATTTAAGAAACAATTGTGATATCCAAGCCCAAAATGGTAAGGGAAACAAGAGAGCAAGAGGAGTCATATATTATGTTTTATTATGCTCCTTTAGATTGGAAATGAATGTAGTTACAGTAAACAGGGGACACAAGGAGAACTGGTGAAGGTAGGTATACTACTCTGATGTACTATAACTCAGTCTATCATATCACACTTGAATCATACATCGATGTAGCAAAATGTACTTTATTTTCAGATACTCTTTATGAAAAAGCAAACAATTTCCATAGAAGCTAGGGATAATCAAAAACTTATTTGGGATACTTTTGAGAATGAAGGCTATGTGTATACTATGTGGTATTAGGTACCCTTATGACAAATCATACACAGAAGAGCCATTGACAAATCAACCTTTCAGAAGTGGGCTGACGGTTTCTGACAGCAGTATAAAGCCGTCTTTCAGAGCTAGTAATTCAGTCAGGCCTATCTGAATCATTTCCTCTATAAATTGTCTTTAGTGGGCTACAAGAAAAAGCACCAGTGAACTAATAATTATCACTTCTTTGTCATCAGAGTGGCCTAGGTTAGGAAAATGACACCTTAAAATTAATTTCATAATTTTTTATCCACCTGAGATCATTGTTATTAAAGTATAGCATATTTGCATGTGATCTGGTTTTTTATATGTATGGATCCAGAAAATCAGTATGATAATAAAGATAAATCTGTACTTTGGAATTAGTTTAGACTCTCTGATTTATTAAATCAAATATTTTGACCAAATTAACCATGCTATTCATTTAAAATAGACCAGTAGATACAGCTTTAGTCTTTTATTATTTTTCTTTCCCTTCCCTTGAATAAAAAATTATATTACATAATGGACTAAATCATAAACCGCATATTGAAAATTGGTCCATACTACAACTTTGTATTAATGATGCAGCTGATGAAAATAAGTATCAATGACCTAAAGATGCATGGTGCTAGGGACAAAGGTGGCATTTTACATTTTTATTAACACTTGTAATTTTCTCCTGCTTGATTTCTTTTAGGCCAAGCCCAATTTCTTCTAAACCATGGGTCAGTGAGCTCATGCTGATTCTCATATGAATGATGGGCTTGATTTTGCAAAGATATCACCAACTACCAATACCCAAGTCTAGCTACCATGATTATAAACAACCTAGACTAGAACAGTATGAATTTGAATGCATTATTTTCTTTCATTTCACTAATATGGCAATCCTGGACACCATCAGAATTGTGTATATTTGTGAAACATTACATTTTTAAGTGTTCTTAATGTGATAGTAACAAAATAGCACAAAACAAGCAAAATATTATCCTTTTATACATATTTGTTTTCCTTCCTTGTTAAACATCACAGGAAGAAAAAGAATACACTTTAAATGATCTTTATAAGGTAAAGTTTTGCATTAAATTATCTCCTATAGCCTGTAAGTTTAAGAACCACAGGGTTTCACTAAAATATGATGCATATCTGCTTAGTAGCTTTTCTATATCCTCCCAAATGAAAACAATATTATATTAATAAATCATAAGAGGCTTCTATTAGCTTGATAAGTATATTTAAAATACAAGTTAGAAAGGGATTTGTTTAAACACTTTAAATAAGTCCTTATCATACTATTCTAGTAATGTCAAATACAATTTTAATTTTTAAAAGATTTTAGTTAGAAATTTAATCTTTGAAAATATTAATAACAGCTTACAGCAGGTAAGCTATAAAATAACACTGGATGCTGTCTATTTAGTTTCTGGTTGAAAAAGCACAGCAGTACTTTAGTTCATTACCTTTGAAAAAAACAGTAACAAGATAATACAGCTGCCTCTGATTAAGATGTAAATTCTTTCTAATTAGAATGTAAATTCTTACATTTAAATGAAGACATCAATTGTCAGGATGCCATATGATATCTTATTCCACCTTGCCTGAATGAAGCCCTCACTGCTCATCTATGGCACTAAAATAGTTTTGCAATCCCTTTGTTCTCTGATTCTTGTAATATTCTCTCTTCATGTTCCCTTTTCACATTGCTTTTGTTTGTTTTCCCCCTTGCATCTGATATTGTTGTGCCTTGGGATTTTGCAGAAATTTGGAATGAAAATTGAGTTCAGTCAGTGCCAGTATTTGCTTGTGCCTCAATTACTTCTGCTGAATTTTCCTCAATGCAAATCAGGCAGGTTGCATAAAGTGGTGCATGTATTTGAAATAATTAATTTTCCGTAAAATGATGGATCAAGTCCAATCAACCTTCATGAAATCTAAATAATAGAATAGAGAATTAGAAATTAATTAACATTTTGTGTTGTTAATACTTTATAGTATAAACTAGCAATAGTAAGTTTTACTGTAGGTTCTAACTTTTTCTTTATTAAATGTTGATGAAAACCTTCTGCATCAATCATTTCTTTCCAGAAATATGTTAACAAAGAATCCTATATCAATAGCATTGAAGCAGAGTTTTCAAAGATTATATAAACAATTAAGCAGTGAGTTGAATTATTTGTGCTTCTCATTACTGAGTAATAGTGAAGTTTTATCTTGAATGATGCATACCAGTTTATAGAAATCTGCTGTCAGTCAAGGCCATGAGCCTCTGGGCATAGTATCATACCTTTCTTTTACATCACATTTCTTCAACCAAAAGAGGTATAGCTTTAGAGGCAAACCAATTCAACCAACCTTATACTGCTAGGGAAGGAGAAACCTAGAAATTGAAAGGATGCATTGGTGATACAAGAGTATCTCCCTAGGTTTGTTTGGTGTTTTTTTTTTTTTAACTTTTTATTATAGAAAGCTTCAAACAAATACAAAGTAGAGACAAACATAATAAATCCTATGTACCCATCAACCATCATCAATCATCAAGGAGCTAACAGGGAAATAAAACATACAAACCTGAAGTAATGATGAATAATATGCAAATAATACAGAATAATGCACAATAGAAGTTAAAATGCAGTTAGAGAACATTAGTGCTGTGGATGCTTAGAGAAGATTAGTTTGTGTTGAATGGGCAGAGAAGAGAAAGAACATTCCAGGCAGAGTACAGATGCCATAAGAAGAGATTTAGGAATGACCAAAGTCTGTGATAGTATAGAAGAGACTGGTAAGATTTGAGAAGAAGTTTCATGTTTGTAAAAGTAGTTAATTTTGGTAAGGGAAGGGATTTGAGAAGCAAGCAATACATTTTAGTACAAATTAGCCAAAGATATAATTTCAATTTTGGAGTAATGGTATCAAAAATACGTTCTCTTTGGAGCACCTGGGTGGCTCAGTCGGTTAAGTGTTCGACTCTTGATCTCAGCTCAGGTCATGATGTCACAGTTTGTGAGATCGAGCCCCACATCAGGCTCTGGGCTGACAGCACAGTGCCTGCCTGAGATTCTCTCTCTTCTCTCTCTGCCCCTCCCCCACGTGCATGCATGCTCTCTCTCAAAATAAAAAAACATTTAAAAAAACTATTTAAAAAACCTTCTTTGCCTAAACAAAAATCTCTCTTATTGTAATTAAAATTCTTTCCTTATTTTTATCTTAATGTGTTTGCAAGTAGAAAGACATTTCTAGTGACTGAAGAATGAATTGCAAAGAAAAAATTTTTGTCTCTAATCCAGCTAATTAAAAATAAGTTTTATTAATGAATCCATGTGATAAATTTTACTATATTGCATTTTACTTGACTTCTATACCCAGTATCAAGTACCCAAGTAATCAAGAGAAATATCATTGTTATTATTCATATAGTCCCTTGAAAGTTGTTTAAAACCACAACATATAGGGGTGCCTGGCTGACTTAGTCTGTGGAATGTGTGACTCTTGGTGTTGGGATCGTGAGTAGAGCTTTTTTTTTTTTTTAAGTGACATACTTGGTTTTCCACAATTCCAAATTTGTGGTATTATTTACAGACAGTATTAGTTTCCCATTGCTACTGTAAGAAATTACCACAAACTTAGCAGCTTAAACAATACAGATTTATTTTCTTCAGTTCTGGAGGACAGAAATCCAAAATGAGTCTTAAAGGGCTAAAATCAAGGGGTCAGGAAAACTGAGTTCCTTCTGGAGGCTTTAGGGAAGAATTCATTTCCTTGCCTTTTCCAGATTCTAGAGGCAACCTGTATTCCTTGGCTCATGACCCCATTCCTCCTTCCTCAAAGCTAGCAATGTTAGATTGAATCCTTCTTACACTGCCATTTCTGGTTCTCTCTGCTACCTCTCTCTTTCACTTTTAAGGACCCTTGTGATTACGTTGGGCCCACTGGAATAAACACAGTCTCCCTATTTTAGGATCAACTGATTAGCAATCTTAATTCCATCTCTAACCTTAATTCCCCCGTAGTATGTAAAGTTACATGTGACAGGTTCCAAGGATTAGGATGTGGACAACTTTGAGGGACCATCATTCTGCCATTCTTACATTTCTTTCATATTTGCTCACAGTAACCACTTTGATAGACCGTAGAGACAGAACGACTTCATTGGCTCAGAAAGGAAGTCTTTCTCTGATTTAAAATAAACTAATATTGGGGCTCCTCGTGGCTCAGTCAGTTAAGCTTCCAACTCCTGATTTCAGCAAAGGTCATGATCTCATGGTTTGTGAGATTGAGCCCTATGTTGGGCTCCATGCTGACAGCATGGAGCCTGCTTGGGATTCTCTCTCTCCCTCTCTCTCTGCCCCTACCCTGCTCACTCGCTCTGTCTCTCAAAATAAATAAACTTTAAAAATAATAATAATAAAATAATATGTATCATTTGAGCTGGTTTTCAGAAAAAGAAAAAAGAGGAATTAGACTAAGTATTACAAATCGCAAGTGCAGGATGAAAGATTAACATTTTTACAAAATTGTATACTAAAATCAATCATTGTAGACCTGACCAAAAAACAGTTTCAAAGAAGGGGTAAGAGGGCATTTAGGTGGCTCAGTCAGTTAAGCATCCATCTCTTGATTTTGGCTTGGGTCATAATCTCATGGTACATGAGATTGAGCCCCACGTGGGGCTCTGCACTAACAGCATGGAGCCTGCTTGGAATTCTCTCTCTCCCCCTCTTTCTGCCCCTCCCCACTCATGCTTCATCTCTCTCTGTCTCTAAATAAATAAAACTTTAAAAAAGTGGGGGGGGGGATAAGAAACTAGCTTTTTTTTTTTGAGTACTTACTATGTGGCAGACACTAGTATGTATTTTACAAATATTCCTGCCTTTTAAACAGTCCTATAATTAAGTATATTTTCCCCCTTCTAATGACAAGAAAGCTAAATCTGGATTACTTTAAGTATTCCAAAAAAACAGTTAATGAGAGATCCCAAAGTTTTCATACTACACTAGGCTAAATTCTGTGAAATGTGAATTGTATCTATCAGTCAAGAAATGTTTTTTCAAAGGACCAAGACATTCAAAGTATTATGGAATCAACAAGCAAGTATGAGACACAATCCCTACCTTTAAGGCATTTATAACCCAGTTGTAGAAATAAGACAAAGCATCGTGCTTTAAATAAAGATTAAGATAGGCTTAGTTTAGAATCCTTGTTCTTTTACTACTTAATCTTTACTATACGTGAGACTAGGTTTCCTTTCCTGTCTCATAAGGTTGTTACAGAGATTAAGTATACATGAAATCACTTAGCCCAGGTTCTGGCATATTAGCAAGTACTCAGTAAATAGTAGCTGCAATTATTGTAATAAAATTCTATCAGTACAAGGGCTGAGTTAACGATTATCCAGTCAAGGGATATAGGAGTTCAGTGGAAGAAAAGCTAATTATATGATGAGTGATTTCATGTTAAACTTGCAGGGATATACAAGGATTTCTTGTATTTATGAATGTCAGGAGTAGTGGTGCAGTGTAGTGGTAAAGTGCTCTAGCTCTGGAAAAAAATGCCTGGTTTCAAATTCCATCTCTTTATTAATTGCCTGTGCTTTGGGCTCCTCATTTGTATAATAAGGATCAATATAGTACCTCCATCATGGGGCTAAATGAGAGGGTTAAATGATTATGCAAAATGCTTAGAAGAGTAACTGGCACATAGTTAAGTGCCACGTAAGTTAGTTATTGTTAGTGGCGAGGATACACCTTGTATAGCCCATCCTCAGTGATCCATTATGGTTGACAGTGACAGTAAAGAATACATGTAGTCTCAGTTTCCCATAGCCATATAAGTGAGTTGCACAGCTGGACAGCATCACAAGTAGGATGGACATTGTATAAGGAAACATGTGTCTGCAATGTTCTTAGCAGTGTGCTTCAGGTAAGACAAAATGTCAAACACTCTTAATTTCTAGAAATTCCCTGGCTGATGAGGAGACAAAACTGATGGTGGATGAAATAGAGATTAATTAAATTCTAACATGAGGGTTAACTGCCTTCCGAGTGTAGTAGGAATTCAGAGAATGGAGAAGTCCTTATGGATCACACCATCTTAGTAGAGAAAGCAGGGCTTGAACTAGGCCTGGAATAATGGGTGAGATTTTATTGAATGGTAAGAAGATGATAGACAATTCTGAACATAAAAAACTGCCCCCAGTCTAGACTATCATGCATTTTTTGTTCTAACCTTTCTCCCCAACTTGTTAAATAAGCAGCAGCAAAGAAAGGAAAAAGTGAATGAGGAGGCCACAAATGCCATAAGCCCATGAAATCATAAATTGTTTTATATTGAAGGAATTTAAGAACAAAGAATTCATGGACAAAACATAGGTGTTCCAGGAACTTGGGTGGAAGAGAATTTCTTCTTTATATTCCTAACCTCCCACTGAAATTTAATGTTTTCTTAATTATGAATATAGGCAATAAACCACAATTAGCGTTAGCACAGATTTTTTTCGTGTAAGATTGTAACTATACATGTATCTTGAAATATCATTTATATTCATTTCCTTTGCTGTATGTATGAAGCCTACTGCTATTCTTACTATTTAATAGTTAATTTAAAAAGTAGGGGCCCCTGGGTGGCTCAGTCAGTTGAGCGTCTGACTTCGGCTCAGGTCATAATCTCGCAGTCCGTGAATTCAAGCCCCGCTTCGGGCTCTGTGCTGACAGCTCAGAGCCTGGAGCCTGCTTCGGATTCTGTGTCTCCCTCTCATTCTGACCCTCCCCCATTCATGCTCTGTCTCTCTCTGTCTCAAAAATAAATAAAAACATTTAAAAAAAATTTTTTAAAAAAGCAAAGTTATTCCTATATCAAATGAATAGGATCAATGAATTTATTATTAGATAACATTTCAATGCAATTTGTTTCCTTTGTAAACTAGTGTATTTTATGTATTTTATTTTATACATTTAAAAGCATTATTCTGGGGGTGCCTGGATGGCTCAGTCTGTTAAGCATCCGACTCTTAGTTTCAGTTCATGTCATGATCTTACCATTCTTGTGTTCAAGCCCCACATCGAGCTCTGTGCTGACAGCCTGGGGCCTGCTCTGGGTTGTCTCTCTCCCTCTCTCTCTGCCCCTCCCCACTCACACACACATTCTCTCAAAATAAACAAATAAACTTTAAAAATAAAAAATAAAAGTATTATTTTGAAAAGGAGTTTATGGACGTGGGAATCTATTGGATTTTTAGGTAACCACATCCATAGGAGACTCATACTGAGCTGACAGTCAACTAAAATCCCTTTTTTGAACATGTTAGTTTATTCTGTATTTATTTCCTAATGTAGGCAATTAATATTACTGTCCAGCCAATGGCTGCAACTGATTGACAAATGTCATGCAATTCTTAAAACAGCATTTTATATTTACCTGCATAAATATTAAACACCTGAAGTGATAACTTGCAAGATATTTTCTATATGCAGATAGAGCTGATTAACAGTAATTATATATTTCTTTTATTCCTGGTTTTATTGAAATATAATAGTTATATAACATTATATTAGTTTAAGGTGCACATGATTATATATATATATATATATATATATATATATATATATATATATATATGTTGGAAAATGATTGCCACAATAAGTTTAGTTAACATTTATTGCCTCACAGTTACAAAATTATTTTCTCTTGTAATGAGAACATTTAAGGTTTCCTCTCTTAGCAACTTTCAAATATAAAATACAGTACTATTAGCCATAGCATCCATGCTGCACATTACATCCCCAGTATTTATTTATCTTATAACTGGAAGTCTGTACCTTTTGACTACCTTCCCCCATTTCCCTCACCACTGTCCCCCCTCTGGCAATCTGTTTTCTGTTTCTACGAGTTCAGTTTTTTTTAGATTCCACATATAAGTGAAATTAAACAGTAATTGCCTTTCTATGTGTGACTTACTTCATTAGCATAATACCTATAAGGTCCATCCACATTGTCAGAAATGGCAGGATTTCTTTCTTTCTTATGGCTAAATACTACTCCACAGTATGTATGTGTATATGTGTGTACATATACATATGTATATATACTTATATGAACATATTACATTTTCTTTATCCATTCATCTGTCAGTGAACACAGGTTGTTTCCATGTCTTGGCTATTGTAAATAATGTTGCAATCTTACATGATAGTACAGATATCTTTTCAAGATAGTGATTTTATTTCCTTTGGATATACACCCAGAATGAAATTCCTGGATCATATGGCAATTCTTTTTTTTTTTTTTTTTTTTTTTTTTAAGGCAAAGTGAACCATCTCTATTTATTTGTTTGTTTATAACTTTTTCTTTTAAGTTTTTACTTAAATTCCTGGTAGTTATATTTTTAATTTTTTGAGGGACATCCATACTGTTCTTCATAGTGGCTGCACCAATTTACATTCACACCAACAATACACAAGGGTTCCCTTTTCTCAGCATGCCCACCAACACTTGTTATCTCTCGTCTTTTTGATGATAGCCATTCTATTCTATTAGGTGTGAAGTGATACCTCAATTGTGTTTTTGATTTGCAATTCCTTTATATTTAGTAGTTTTGAGCAACCTTTTCATGTAGTGTTGGCCATTTATATGTCTTGCTTGGAAAAATGTCAGTTCAGTCCCTCTGCCCATTTTTTAATCAGATTGTTTTGGGGGTTTTGCTATTGATTTTTATCCTTCATCTCATTAGTGTGGTATATCACATTGATTGATTTGCAGATGTTGAACCATCCTTGCATCTCTATAATAAATCACACTGGATCATGGTATATGATCCTTTTGATGTACTTCCTGTATGCAAATAAATCTGCCAAGCAAAAATTATCTATTTCTTCTAAAGACATGAGTGCTTTTTGGTTTGCTTTGTAGGGTGGGAAATAGAGAATGACTGTTTTGGTTATATTGCTGTGTAAACAAACCACCACAAAACTTACTGAGTAAAACAGTAATTTTATTATATGTAAGCCTTCTGTGGATCTGGAACTTGAGGAGGACACAGCAAGTATGCTCCATGGATGGACTGTTCCATGATAGATAGGTCCTCAGCTGGAAAGATTTGGTGACTGAAGGTAGGAATCAACTAGGAGTATCTTCACTCCATGTCTAGTGGTGCATGCCAGCCATCAGCTGGGACCTCAGTTGAGGCTGTCCTCCAGAGCACCTATATGTAGCCTTTAGAGCACATGGCTTGGGCTTCCTCACAGCATGGAGGCCTCACCTTACATGGCAGTTGAACTCCTTAGATGGCAGCTCAGGCTTCTAAAAGTGAGTGTCCTAGAAAATAAGGTAGAAGCTGCCTGGTCTTTTATGATCCATTATAAAGCATCACATCTGTCATACTCCATTGGTTGCAACAGTCACCCAGATTAAAGGGGAAAGGAATTAATTTGATGCCATTTGCTGCCATTTGATCACACTTTACAAGACCACTTTGTACAAGAGCATGTGGAATGGGTGGTGCTGTGCAGTTATCTTTGGAAAATACAATCTTTACCTGTGAATAGGTGCAAAACTGTGGTAGTATTTGAACGAGTGGTCAGCCAATGTCATGTTTTTGTGGAATCATTATAGGCAAAACATCATTTATGTAAATGGCTCAGATTTGAACTTGAGGGTTATAATTATGTTGTCTATCATTCTAGGAATGAAATTCCTCATTTGATTAGGGTTGGAGGGGAAGGTCTTTTCCAAATCTGAAAATTTAATCTTTCCAAAACTTACAGCTTTGTGTGTTTATTAACAGAAGATCTGCCACAATTATTATTTGGCATATATAATAATGAGAGAAGGAAAAAAAGGTTCAACTCCACTAAAAGTTTTGTTATATAGAGGAACCACAAGGGTAAACTGCACAGTGTATGAATTATACTGCAATAAACCTATTTTTTAAAAGAATCATAAATATAAATGTTAGCCAGTGGTATACATGCCAAAGTCATTAGAGGTAAAGTCTACTGATATCTACAAACTATTTTGAAATTCACCAAAAATAAAATAGATGGGTGGCTGGATAGATGTTTACAGAGATGATAAATTGAGTACAGAAAAAAAGTTGTACAATTCAGATGTGGTTATATGAATGTTATCTTAAAAAATTCTTTCAATTTTTCTATAGGTTTGAAATTTTTCACAATAAAATACTGGGAAAAATCAGGAGACAACACTGAACAATCACTAGAATGGCCTAAAATTTTTTTGTATTTCTCAAGTGTTCATTCAAAGTTCTGACATAGTTTTGATATACTAACTACTACATCACCTATATAACTGGACAATTACTTGGTAATAGAGAAAGCAGAAAGGAAGAGTTAAACACAAAACCTCACCACAGTCATGGGACTGTCAAATCAGAAACATTCAAGACAAGTAATTATAATTAAAATTTTGCCACTAGAAAAGCAAAAACTCTACCCTTAATGTGTAAACAGAGTGTGATCTCCATCTCGAATGTTGTTTGCCCTGCTAAAATCTTACACCTCTTTTTTTCTCTCTAGGCAATTACTTTTAATTTTTTTCCTTTTCTTTGACCTCAGCAATATGTTCCCTGTTTACATTATTCATGGAATCATGAAGGGTCACTATTGTCTGCCCAATCCCAAAATAGTTTGGCACTTTTTCAAATTGGTTTGCTTGAATTGTACTGAAGTGGTAACCCGCTGATGCAGGCATACACTCCAGCACTCTTGTGCTCTAGTCAGGCCAAAAAAAAAAAGATAAAAGGAATGAAAGTGTCTTTCGGTTGCTAAGCAAAGGAGTAGCTGGTAAGGAATAATAAAACTTTAGAATTTTTTAAGTCCTGTGGTAAAATTTGTACACATTGAAACAGTTAATACCTTAACTGAGAATAGTACTAACTAACCAATTGAGGTCACTCAACAGAACAAGTAAACATTGAAATTGCCCTTTTAAAGTGTCCATCAGTGCCCGGTCCTAACTGTGACATGCTAGGTAGAACCCTCGCACTTAAGAAACGTAAGCACCATAAGTAGGAAGAAAAGTTGGAGAGGACACCAGGGCATGAGCAGATTCGCACTGCAAGATAAAGCAAAAAGAAGATAAGTGCCAAGGACCAGATGGAATGAAATCATGTTCCCCTGGCTCTCTTGCCCAACCTGAGAAGCCAGGCCAGGGGAGTTTGTGATCATGGTACAAGAATGGGGGGCTATTGCTAATGCATAAGCTGCCCCATCAGTCAAAATCTCTATTCAATATGCTTGATACCTCCCTATTTTGTATTTAGTTTTGGATTCTTATCTGAAACGTGGCAGCTTTGGGAGCTGACTCATATTTTGTTCTGCTTGACTTTCATTTCCAAGTACATATTCAGGCTTTGTTTGCCCAGTTTTGTTGTTTGTGTGGTTGAATGCTATCCCTGGAAAGATGTACTTTTGAGCTAGTGTGAAGTCAATGACTTCCCTTCAGCATTCATGAGGAAGTTCTGAAGTTTCTGTTTCAAGGCTTTGACATGTCAGCATGTGTAAATCTACTCTGATGCCAAGATGCCTTATGCCAATAGGTTCCTTTTGATCTTGGTATGCAAGATTTTCCTTGTGGCTATTAACCTGTTGCCATTAAAAGAAACAGAAAATTATACGATTATGGTCTACAACATAGGTTATAGCAAATATAGTTAGTACTGTACCACAACACTGCTTTTGGTTTCTTAGAATTTTTCACTATTTTGGCACTTAAAAAAAAAATCTGTTTTCTAAAACTGCATTCAACTCCTGATTTTCCATTCAACCCATGATGATGCTTCCCGACTGCTCAGCTGGAATCTGGATTTGCCTTCTTTCATTCAGCATACTTTTGAACCAGTGGCAAGTCTTGTTGTGGAGAATATTTGGGGTAGCAAATTCTAATTTGGCAGCACCCTGGGGACATTAATCAATCAGAAAATATAAATGAGCAAATCATTTCTCAGATGAAATGCTTCGATTGAGAACAATATTGAAATGAAAACACCAAAATGTTGACTGAACTAAAAACATGTTTACAGTTCGTTGGAACCATGGTACTATTGATTTTATTTTTATTGCTTTTATCAGGCTTGATCTTTCAGCCTTTATGATTTAAATACTTGGCAATCACTTCTTAGCTGTTCTAAGCCCGAGTTCACCTTTACTACTTGCTCCCTGACTGATACCATAACCCTCTCCATTGCCTTCCTCATTTCCATTATATCCCCATCTCAGCCTGATACACAATCCCATCATCAGAAGCTTTCACAATAGGTTATTGCTCCATAGTATATTATTGGGTGAAAATTATAATTTAACTGTAGTTGGTATCATCAGCATATAAACATGCACAGTATTTCATATATTTAAGTAACTGAACCGTTCCTCAGATAAAAAGCACACTTACCCAGGTTGGCCACTGGAAGTAAGAGAAGACTTCCCACAGAAAACTTTTAAAATACTGTTTTTGTTGTCTGTTTTCAGTGTTTATTCTTTTGTCCAGAAAGTTAATCATTAAGATTTGAAAATTCAGGAAGGAGGCAGTACTTGATTTCTACTACACGGATTGGGGAGAATGGTAATCTTGAAAATGTTGAGCTAGAATGAATTTAATTAGAGTCATTCACTTTAAAATTTAACAGTGTTTGTGATTATCATTGTTTATATTCCCATAGTTTAATAACTTAGCATCTGTGACTTCTCAGTGATAATGCCTAGTAAAAGTGCCTGTTTTAAAAGCTTCCTGTGGAGGAGTGCCTGGGTGGCTCAATCAGTTGAGTGACCAACTCTTAGTTTTGGCTCAGGTCATGATCCCAGGGTTGTGGGATCAAGCCCCCAATCGGGGTCCGTGCTGAGAATGGAGCCTGCTTAAGATTCTCTGCGTCTCTCCCCTACACACACTCACTCTCTGTCTTTCTCTCTCTAAAATAAAAAAATAAATAAATTAGATAGATAGATAGATAAAAAGCTTTCTTGGAAGAAAGTAAGCCTTGCAGGCAGGCCAGGCAGCATAATTTGTAGGGCCCCATGAAAATGAAAGTATAGGGCCCTTTGTTCAAAAAACTGGAAAAAGGGCTATTAAAAGTAGGAAAATATGGGGTGCCTGGGTGGTTCAGATGGCTAAGCATCAGACTTGATCTTAACTCAGGTCATGATCTGAGCTGACAGTGCAGAGCCTGCTTGGGATTCTCTCTCTCCCTCTCACTCTCTGCCCCTTCCCTGTATACACACTGTCTTTCTCTCAAAATAAATAAACAAACTTTTTTAAAAAGTACTAAAATATGAAGCTTTTTCCTTTCTTCCATGGTCTCTGCCCCAACCTACAGTAGTGTTTCCATTTGCTAATTTAGGTCATGCTCCTTCAGGCACTTGGATACTCTTAGAGCACAGAATCTCGCATGCCCTGGGGCCTCTCCCTATGACTTGAGGGAGGAAAGGGGGTACAAGCAGCCCATAAGATGTCATGTTCCCCTCCTGCCAGCCACCAGACTGATAACACTGTGCCTTGGCCAGAGATGGGAAAGTTGAGCCAGTCTTCTCTCTTTCCTACAGCCTCACTGCCCCAACCCACATCGGGTGGGTATTGCATCCTCCGCATTGGAACATGACAATTTCCACATTGCAACCTCCACAATGGATCATAGGTGACAAGAAGCTTGCCCCTTCCCAGTGCCCCCCAAATGCTCTGTAATACTGCCCACCCTAGGCAGGACAGCTGCCTCCGTGTTCTACTTCAAGATGTGGGGTGCATGCCAACCCTGACCCTTCCCGCACCAACCTAGGCCCTGAACAGGGGCAGAGAGCAACAACATGCACTAGAAAGGGAGGCCAGGGAATGGGAGAGTGGTGGGGGCTAAAGCCCCAGGAGATGGCAGAGCAGGCAGTGGAAAACCCATCGTGGGAGACCAGGAGGAGGGAACGCTATATACAGAGGCCAAGTCCCCTCCCCTCCTTACATGCTCCACTGTCCCATCAGACTCCATCTATAGAACACAAATCTACAGATACAATTATTAAGAATGTCAGCCCCAATTTCTCACTCTCAAAATAAATAAATTTTAAAAAATTTCAAAACAGCAGTCATAGAACATGAAATCCCAAGTGCTGGGCCTTTCTATGTGACACCCATGAAACTGCCTGCAGGCTAAACCCGGTCTACCCATAAATAATAAGATAATGGCTAATATCTGATATGCCAGACACTGTTCTAAGCATTTTACATGTATTAATTCATCAATCCTCAAAAGATTTTATGAAGTATGTCCCATTGTTATCTACATTTTACAGATGAAGCTACTGGTATCCGAGGTCACTCTAGTAAAGGGCGCACTGAGGATTCAAACCCAGGCAGTCTGGCTCCCAGAGATCCTTACTGGAGAACAAAGAGAGGAATGAATAAACGACACATTCGCTGAAAAAGCAAATCATAATTATAATCACTGTGCAGTGTTGGAGTCTTTGTCTTTTTTAATTTTTTTTTAAGTTTATTTATTTTGAGGGGGAGGGGGGAGCATGAGCGGGTAGGGACAAAGAGAGAGAGAGAGAGAGAGAGAGAGAATCTCAAGCAAGTTCTGCACTGGTAGTGCAAAGCCCAACAAGGGGCTCAATCCCGTGAACTTCAAGATCATAACCAGAGCTGAAATCAAGAGTCAGCTGCTTAACCAACTGAGCCACCCAGACACCCCAGGAGTCTTTGTCTTAAAGCAGATTTCTAGAAGATAAGATACTGATTGATTGTAGATACCTTGGGTACTTACTTGTAATAGGTGATTGCCTTGATATAATCAGAGCATCAAAAGGAACTAGAAATATATAGGCTTCTCTGTGAAGTAATGTCAAAGGACTGGAGAGATTAAATGAAGAGCAGAGGGAATCTGTGGATACTCCTAGAATTGTAACCTTCTGCACGTGTCTCCTCCAGCCTTCACTCTGCATTGCCCTGTCCAGGGTTATGCAGCTAATTAATGATAGAGCTGGACCCCAGACCTCTTTGTCACAGACAAGGAAGTGGAATGGAAGTTACCCCTGTTACCAGTCACCTCTGTTGTATTCTTGGTATGTGCTTAGACCTCTCCTTGAGAAAGCCGGACTAGGGAGAAATAGTGTGGGGCATTGAATAAGGGAGTGTCAACCAATGTCTACTATAATGCTGACTTTATTTCCTTTTTATCTCCCTTATTAAAGGCGATTTCACATTTCATTGTGTACAATACTCATGTGGACTGCAACCACTTCATTGTAATCATAATTGCTAATATAGTCACTATTTTAATTAAAATGGCTATTATAAAATCTTGACTAATTATAATGGAGGAGTTGCTGGGTCAACTTGTCTAACCCATCCCTCCAAAATAGGGGAATTCAAAGACAATATGTAATGTAACCCCTTGACACCTGTGCTTTAAAATTGCCAACAAGATAGGTTCTAATAATTCTCATTAACATTATTTGTTAAATTTGCAAGTAACAAGGCCAGAGGCCATGATAGTTGCTTCCTCCACTTTCTTTTTTACTCCGGAGTATAATGTTCCATATGTATGGAATAAGAGTCAAGGCCAGTCTGTTTATTTAGCCAGTTTATTGAGGAAGCTCAACTCTAGAAGTATAGACATTAAACAATTTTCTTTGTTCTCATGGTGGCTTTCAACTGTCAAATCTTTTCCTTAAGTATATCTTTGTCCTATTTAACGACTTTGGGGTCACATGTTTATTAAAATTCGTATTGTTTAAAACTTTAATCTTAAGTGCAATTTAAAATCTCATCTGCCCTTTACTCAATGCAGGCTTAAACTGGGATCGTCACCGTTTGAGGAGTTGAAGGTACTAGAGAATAGAGTCTGGTTATGAAGATTTGGGCTTTCTCTCCTGTTCGTAAGGCCCAGTTCCTCCAACTTATACGGTCGGGGAGAATGGAGTGGTAACAGAGTATGTGTTTCTTTACACAGCCGGCCACTCTTAGGGTCCCCTGTTGATTATGACTATTTCTCTGACTACCTCTGAGGCAGGCATCCAAGTGCTGGTCCTCCCGAGGGCTAGATATCTGAGTGTCTCAGAGGGCACCGTAGGGTTGGTTGTCCACACCGTGGTGTGTTCTGACGTCAGAATGCAGCAGTTGTTCCACCTCCTCTCCTGCCCACAGTGGTGCGCCTCACCAGCCTCTTACTGACGGGCTTCCCTTGCCAAGCAGGACATCATCTGGGGTAGTACCCCAGCGAGCTGACTGAAACGTGCCTGCCACATGTCACACGGGACTTTCCTACGTCCTCACTAGGCCAACCCGTGGAAATGCACGCTTTTCCTCCACTGCCCCTCTGTCTGCCCTGCCAGTCCTCCCTAGTTCTCTCTGCCTTGCTCAAGTAGGCACAGGGACGGATGAGCACATTCTCTGCCTACACAGCTGTCTAGTGGCGAATTAAATGCCAATCTTTTCATTTTACAGCCAGTCTGTTGGAGCTCCAACAGCACCTTTGCACTAGCTTTACAGAGGAGAATCTTCTCTCACTATAAACATTGTATTTCCCACAAAGTGGCCCCATAACTCTTAGCCTCTTTTCCTCGAACCTCTTATGTGGTGGTTGGGGTGATGGCTGTGGTACATTTTGCTACCATTATTAGTCTTGGGAGGTGTCTGGGCCCAACTGCTAAGGACTCTGCTCCTTTAGGCCTGACTTAGTCAATGAGGAGTCCATCCTGTCAAGCAACAGTAAAAGTACCACTCACCATGCTTTTACAATTTTGCTGATCAAAGGAATAATTTTTTTTTAATTTTTTTTTTTTTAACGTTTATTTATTTTTGGGACAGAGAGAGACAGAGCATGAACGGGGGAGGGTCAGAGAGAGAGGGAGACACAGAATCGGAAGCAGGCTCCAGGCTCTGAGCCATCAGCCCAGAGCCCGACATGGGGCTCGAACTCACGGACCGCGAGATCCTGAAGTCGGATCCTGAGCTGAAGTCGGACGCTTAACCGACTGAGCCACCCAGGCGCCCCCAAAGGAATAATTTTTAATGCACAGCAAAGTCCTTGAAAAGTCCTTGGCACACAGTAAAAATTAATGTTCATTCTTTTGCCCTTTCAAAAAAGGCAGAGATTCCAAGAGAAGGCTTAGCAAAGGAGGATAGGATATCAAAAAGACTTTGACAAAATGAACAGAATTGGAAAAAAAGGTAGTTCAGCCACAGGAACACATGAACAGAGGTTGAGATATGGAAAAGTGGAGAGCAGATTCGGAGAAAGTGAATAAACTTTTTGGTAGCAGAAAAACAGCATATTGAATTAGAAAAACAGGCTGGGAAGGCCACCTGGGTGGCTCAGTCAGTTAAGTGTCTGATTTCGGCTCAGGTCATGATCTCACAGTTCGTGAGTTTGAGCCCTGGGTGAGGCTCTGTGCTGACATCTTGGAGCCTGGAGCCTGCTTCAGATTCTGTGGATTCTGTGGCTCCCTCTCTCTCTGCCCAACCCCCTTGCACTCGCAACCTCTCTCTCTCAAAAATAAACGTTAAAAAATTTAAAAAAAGAAAAGCAGGCTGGGAACATCTGATCGGGGTTTTACTGAAGATAGGATTAAGGAATCTAAATCAGGGCACAGTGGAAAGGCTTTTCAGCAAAGAAAGTGGCCTATTGAAAATGGCACATTTGAAGAAGTTGACTCTTAGGTAACATGCAGAATGGAGTGGAAAAAAGGAGACCAGTGAGGTAGTATTGTAACAATTTAAAAAAGGAAGAAATGAGGGGCAGAGGTGCCGTGCAGGGGAGCACATAGAAAAGGAAAATATAGGGGCACCTGGGTGGCTCAGTCGGTTAAGTGTCCAACTTCAGCTCAGGTCATCATCTCACGGTTCATGAATTCAAGTCCTGCACTGGGCTCTATGCTGACAGCTCAGAGTCTGGAGCCTGCTTCAGATTCTGTGTCTCCCACTCTCTCTCTGCCCCTTCCCTGCTCTCTCTCTCTCTCTCTCTCTCTCTCAAAAATAAATATTAAAACAAAAAGAAAAGGAAAATATAAGCAATATTGGAATCATTTGTGATTTTTTGGTGACTAATCTTATAGGCTAGGATATGCCAGCATGTCCAAAATGCATGCTGTGTAACACTGTTCCTATCAGATGCACCAAGTCAGCAAAGCATACTCTGGTCAAATGAG
This sequence comes from Panthera leo, assembly GCF_018350215.1. Lineage (NCBI taxonomy): Eukaryota > Metazoa > Chordata > Mammalia > Carnivora > Felidae > Panthera > Panthera leo. The sequence continues at coordinate 85,905,644 of NC_056688.1, forward strand.
CTGAGGAAACTCAGCATAATGCTTAGGGATTCAGAATTAAAGTAACATAGCAATCCTAAAGGAACAAGAAAAAATATGTAACTTAGTTTAATGTAGCATTTCCCAAAGTCACTTGATTATAAAACCCTCTTTTGTATAACTCCTATCATACAGATTCAGTGTTCAAAAAAACACTTTGACAACCACTACACCATGTTATACTGTTATGAATAGACTAACATGTTGATGTGCACATTAATATTGTAATGTTACTTAGCAAACAAAAAACAAAAGTATAATTTATGATAAACTCAATTTCTGGGTAGAAAATACTTTTTCTTGGACTCTCTAAACTTGAGCTATATCTTTTGAGGCTTGACCTTGTCTCTTATTCAAAATAAAATATTCTTTTGTAACATAAGACCAAGCACAAGTGGCTCCAATTTTGTAAATTCTGGGATTGACTTTTGTGGCCTTAAGAAACATATACCTCAATATTTCTGTCCTCAGCTCAGGTCTCGGGGAAAAAAAAGAGCTTTATTTCTAAATGTATTTTATTATTTATTTTGAGAGAAAGAGTGCACACATGTACATGGGGGAAGGGCAGAGAGAAAGGAGAGGAGAGAGAGAGAGAGAGAGAGAGAAGGGAAAGAGGAGAGAGGAGAGAGAATACCAAGCAGGCTCCACACTGCCAGCTCGGAGCCCAATGTGGGACTCAATTCCATGAACTGGGAGATGATGGCCTGAGCTGAAATCAAGAGTTGGATGCTTAACCGACAGAGCCACCCAGGTGCCCCAAGAGCTTTATTTTTAGAGTGCTTTTCCCCTTTAAAGTGAGCACATGTAAAACAAGGATTTTGTTCAGAGAGTAATAAGATGAAAGCATTCTCATTCATTGTATATTATGTTACACACAATAAGTGCTAACTAAAACTTTGAAAGTAAAGCAGATATTAATTACACTTTATACACAGAAATTTGAGACTTAACGATGGCAGTTTATTGGCTCAGGATAGCTAGTTTATGATAGAACCAGGACTTAAGAGAATCAGGTCACTTGTTCTTTCTAATAAAGCACTCCACCTTAAAGAATAAAAGTAAAATAACCACTTTTGTTGAATGTCAAAAGGACTTTTCCTTTATTTGTAAATTATTCCAAACTTCTAAAGAGACCTAGTCACAAAAGCAACTGTGTTCACATTTATTCCTGGACAGAGGTCCCTCCCTTCCACACAATTATTAATGTCATTGAATGTAGTAAATGTGTCTACCTTGCCTTTACACTTTCACTGTACCTACTACAGAATACCAAAGACTAGTAAACTCTGACTCTCAGGGCAGGAATTATGCCCAACTGAGTAATAAATAAGCTGAGACTCAAGTAGTGAATCACTATGGTCCCTGGGCAGGTTGATGCCAGGCAGAGCACACATCTTAAAGTCTTTTAGCACAAACACCACGTAGCACTGTGCATGCAGAATAGGTTCTCCAGGTACACATCTGTTGAATGGCCCCCAGTTTGTATGTTTCCAGTATATTTCTTCACTTGAACAGTCTCATCTATCTCTAAAATAATAGTGCCCGTTACTTTATTTATTTGTTTGTTTGTTTATTTAAGTAAGCTCTACACCCAACATGGGGCTTGAGCTCATGACCCTGAGATCAAGAGTTGCATGCTCTACCAACTGAGCCAGCCAGGCACCCAATAATGCCCATTACTTTAAACCAAGCATGATTATTGCTATGATATTATTTTTTTAAGCTAATAGACAAAAGCTGATAAAAGAAATAAACTTCAGAGCGCCTGGGTAGCTCAGTCGGTTAAGCGACCAACTTCGGCTAAGGTCATGATCTCACAGTCTGTGAGTTCAGGCCCCGCATTGGGCTCTGTGCCGACAGCTCAGAGCCTGGAGCCTGCTTCCGATTCTGTGTCTCCCTCTCCCTCTGCCCCTCCGCTGCATGTTCTCTGTCTCTCTCTCTCTCACAAATGATAAACATTAAAAAAAAATTTATTTTAAGGGGCGCCTGGGTGGCTCAGTCGGTTAAGCGTCCGACTTCAGCTCAGGTCACGATCTCGCGGTCCATGAGTTCGAGCCCCGCATCGGGCTCTGGGCTGATGGCTCAGAGCCTGGAGCCTGCTTCCGTTTCTGTGTCTCCCTCTCTCTCTCTGCCCCTCCCCCCGTTCATGCTCTGTCTCTCTCTGTCTCAAAAATAAATAAACGTTAAAAAAAAATTTTTTTTTTTTTTAAATTTAAGAAATAAACTTCACTTCCAACAATGGGAAAATGGTGAAATAAGTTTTAAAAGCCATTTGTTTTATATCTTTAATAATGTTCAAATACTAGGTTAATAAAGAGGGAAAAATGATTTTATTTTATCATTTTTCTCATATTACATTTTTTGATGTCTTTTATCAAATATTTTGCCGTGATGATATATATAGTTACATAGTTGTTCATTCTGAAAAATGGCTTTGATAATAAAGAATATATAATCTGTTAAAAGGAAGGATAGTTACCTCAAGGAATGCAAGTAGGGAGTTAGGAGTAGGGAGGGGCACTCTTAGTTTTTGCTTTACATATATTTTGTGTTAGGTTTTATAGGATATTTGTTTATTAGAAGTGTATATTACTGTGATAATTTTTTTCAAAGTTCAAAAACTGATTTTAAAGAATTTAGGCATATAACTAACTTAGTGGGCACTTACACTTTTGTCAAAAAATTAAGTATTTCGAACACATGGAGACTCTACAGAAGCTTCTGTGTATCCATCACCTAATTGTGGCAAACACGAACATTTTAGGGAAGCACATTGTTGAAAAAGTAAATACCCCAAACGTGCCCTGTTGACCAAGAGTAAATGTGAGTTCCTAGGTTCTTCCTGTCTGAATCAGTATCAGTACAGAACATGGCATATGCCATGGTAGCCCCAAGTCTCACACCACACCACCCTGCTGCAGAAACGATCGTAACCTTTGGTTGCTGGGCAATGGACGGCATGGCAAACCTAGCTCCCTTCACTTCTACATTTATTTATCTAGATTAATGATGTAGACCATCATAAACAAACAAGATATTTGGTATATAAATAGGGTGGCTTAATGCATTTCAGGAAATTTTAAGATTTTCCTTAGTGTCCATGTGTACTTTTGGTGCTTTTAACCTCGAAAAGAGATATAGGTTGTTTGGAAACCAAAATTAAAGTTGGATTGAAAGACTACAATATGTCCTTACCTCATGATAAATAGTACCCTGAATCTTAGGGAGGCACGCTGGGCTTTCTATTTGAATTGTTTCCTAACAAATAGAGAGAAGTTATAGAATTATTCATTTATATTAAAGCACAGACTACTCTTATCAGATAGAGGAAAGAATCTCAAGTAATTCTTGACTCTCATTCTCTACCAGAATTCAAAGGAAAATCAAACCCAAAAGATTTTTTTTTAACCAGTAAAACAAAAGGTTATAATTACAGCTAATTTTAGAACGTGCTTATTTATTTGTAAAGGCTAAAAAAGTGAGAAATGCAATAGATTTTGAAGTTTGTAGAAGACATAACGTGTACCATCAGTTGTGACTGCTGTACCACACCACATTAACAGTACAGAACCTCCTCTGTCTCCACGCAGATTGTTTCTGCAATTAGTATCTATGTACTAAGTTAGCAATAAAAACATACATGGGTCCCTTTCCTTGGGCTCTGAGGTTCTTACAGAAGTGTTGCAAATATAATATGAAATAATAGATAATTATTTTAGCAGTGAAGTGTAAAATATCACCCATGAAAAAAATGGCTAATAAAAATAATAGTAGATATCAATAGTGCCATACAAGAAATTAGACTTCAGGTGTCAAAAAAAACACTTTTTATTATACTCTACTCCCCCTTTTACTGGTTATCATGGTAATTTATATTAGTGAGAAAGCTTTGGGGCTTTCTGTCTGCATAACTGCTTCACTTACATAATGAATTGACCCATTTGCTAATAAAATTCAAACACTGGCTACCCTTCTTATACATCCAGTCAGTTCTATCATAGAATCAGTGGGCATAAGCAGAATTATCAAATTAGTTATGAGTGGGAGTGTGTGACACAGCCTAAATGAGGGCTCTTATCAAAAATGTTTATGTTTTCTTCTGCCTTGTCTACATATAATTCAGCCACACTGACTACAGAACTATTTGTTTGACTGAAATTTGTCCATCTTCAGATAGGTTAGTGGCTATTAATTGGTGAGATTATCTTATTTAAAAAGTCAATTTAAGGGGGCGCCTGGGTGGCTCAGTTGTTTAAGCGTCCGACTTTGGCTCAGGTCATGATCTTGCAGTTCGTGAGTTTGAGCCCCGCGTTGGGCTCTGTGCTAACGGCTCAGAGCCCGGAACCTGCTTCAGATTCTATGTCTCCTCCTCCTCTCTCTGCCCCTCCAATGCTTATGGTCAATATATAATAAAAGTTATATATATATATATATTAAAAAGCCAATTTAAGGGGCGCCTGAGTGGCTCAGTCGGTTAAGCATCCGACTTCAGCTCAGGTCACGATCTCGCGGTCCGTGAGTTCAAGCCCCGCATCGGGCTCTGGGCTGATGGCTCAGAGCCTGGAGCCTGCTTCCGATTCTGTGTCTCCCTCTCTCTCTGCCCCTCCCCCGTTCATGCTCTGTCTCTCTCTGTCTCAAAAATAAATAAACATTAAAAAAAATTAAAAAAAAAAAAAGCCAATTTAAGAAAAGTCTTATAGTGATATCAACAAGATGACAGAATAGGAAGCCCCAGACCCTCCTTCTTCCCACAGAGACACCAACTCATCAATAATACAAGGACCAGTTTCTTGATGAGAAATCTAGAAACCCGTTAAGAGACTCCCACACCCCAGGTGAGCTCAAAACCAGTTGCACCGAAGCCAGTAGGAAAACCCACAGCACCCTCTCACCATAGTCCTCTGCCTGGTACAGCACCAGGCATTCTGGAGGATACCCCCACCTCCTGGCTTCTCCTTGGAAAGAAAAAGAGAAACCTGGACCCTAAGTCCTATGTTCTGACTCTTGACAGGGAGTGGGGTGGAGAGGACATCCTGAGGAACTAGCTTCTGTCTTGCCTCCCTCAGAGCACTAATGGGACCCAGCATACCCTAGACGCCTGAGGGCCACAAAGAACAAAAAAGAGTTGGTAGGGTGCCTGGGTGTCTCAGTTGGTTAAGCGGCTGACTCTTGGTTTCAGCTCAGGTCATGATCTCACAGTTTGTGAGATCGAGCCCTACATGGGGCTCTGCGCTGACAACTCCAAGCCTGCTTGGGATTCTCTCTCCCCCTCTCTCTGCCCCTCTCCAACCTCTCTCTCTCTCTCTCCCTCTCTCAAAATAAATAAACATTTTAAATAAATAAAAAAAGGTGGGTGACATGCTGCTGCTCCAGCGTTCCAGTAGTACAACAGAGACCTATACAGCTCAGTGGCCCCTTCCTCAGGGGAAAAGGGAATAGAGGGCATAGCCAATGTTCTGGCTTTTCAAGAAGCTGCCCAAGGGACTGGTTTTTGTCTCATCTCTGTGACAATAGTTTGGGCAATGATTTCTTGGTTATACACCAAAAGCTCAGGCAACAAAAACAAAAATAGACAAGTGGAACTACATCAAACTAAAAAGCTTTTGCACAGTAAAGGAAACAGTCAACAAAATGAGAAGGCAACCTACTGAATGAGAGAAAATATTTATATATCATATATCTGATAAGGGCTTAAGATCCAAAATATATAAAGAATTCCTACAACTCAAAAGCCATAAAAATAATAACCCAACTGAAAAATGGGCAGAGGAACTGAATAGACATTTCTCTGAAGAAGACATACAAGTGACCAATAGATGTACGAAAAGCTGCTCAACATCACGAATCATCAGAGAAATGCAAATCACAACCACAATGAAATATCACCTCACACCTGGTAGAATGGCCATAATAATAATAATAATAATAATAAATAATAAAGTATTATTTTTCAAAACCTCCCAACAAAGAGAAGCCCAGGGTCATATGGTTTCAGTGGGGAACTCTACCAAAAAAATTAGTGAATATGTGGAGAAATTAAAGCCCTTGTGCACTGCTGGTGGGAATTAAAATCATGCAACCTCTATGGAAAATAGTGTGGAGATTCCCAAAAAAATGTAAAAAAGAATTATCATTTGATCTAGCAATCCTACTTCTGGATATTTATCCAAAAGAATTGAAATCAGTTTCTTGAAGAGATATTTGCACTCCCATGTTCATTGCAGCACTATTTGTAGGACCTAAGGGGTGGAAACAGATTAAATGTCCATGGATGAGTGAATGGATTAAAAAATCTTGTGTGTACATACAATGGAATATTATTTGGTCATAAAAAAAGAAGGAAATCCTGTCACATATGCTATCACATGGATGAACCTAGAGAACATTATGCTAAATAAAAATTAAGTCAGTCACAGAAAGACAGATTCTGCACAATTTCACTTATATAAGGTATCTGTAGTAGTCAAATTCATTGAAGCAATAGAATAGTGGTTGGCACAGGCTAGCTAGCAGGTGGGGAAATGGGGAAATGCTAGAAATCTGCCACACGATGGTTATATGCCTGTGGTAACAATACTGTACTATGCACTTAAAAATTTGTCAAGAAGGTAGATCTTGCATGATATGTTTTTTCACCACAATAAAAAAAAAAGAAAGAATGAAAAATCTAGTTATTTTGTTCTTATACATGAACATTCTTAATGACAAACAGGGAATGTTTCAGTTTACACTGAATAAGGCATGACAAATGAAAATATAGTGAGACAATTAAAATTCTCTAAGCCTGATGATTTCTGAAAAAATAATATATATGACTGTACAGCATTGAATTGTAGCTTTCACTGTCTGCTTATGTTTATTTTCAAAAATGTGAAATTGACATTTATTGTGGATATCAGAGGAATTATTCTTCACTGTTGTATTTTAGCACTTGCTAATTTCTTTTTTTAACATTTATTTATTTTTGAGGGATAGAGCATGAGTGGGAGAGGAGCAGAGAGAGAGGGAGACACAGAATCTGAAGCAGGCTCCAGGCTCTGAGCTGTCAGCACAGAGCCTGTTGTGGGGCTCGAACTCATGAACCGTGAGATCATGACCTGAACCAAAGTTGGATGCTTAACCAACTGAGCCCCCCAGATGCCTCTATTCTATTATCTTTTAATGTTGGTTTATTTTTTGAGAAAGAGAGAGAGACCGACAGAGGGTGAGTGGGGGAGGGGCAGAAAGAGAGAGAGACACAGAATCCAAAGCAGGCTCTGGGCTCTGAGCTGTCAGCACAGAGCCCGATGCAGGGCTCGAACTCACTCACAGTGAGATCGTGCCCTGAGCCGAAGTCAGACACTTAATCGACTGAGCCACCCAAGCACCCCAGCACTTGCTAACTTTTTAAATGAAGTTTATTTATTTATTTTGAAAGAGAGAGCATGTATGTGAGCAGGGGAGGGGCAGACAGAGTGGGGAGAGAGAATCCCAAGCAGGCTCTGAAGTGTCAGCACAGAGCCCAACACGGGGCTTGAACTCACCAACTGCAAGATCATGACCTGAGCCAAAACCAAGAGTCAGATGCTTAACCGACTGAGCCACCCAGGCGCCCAGCACATACTAACTTTTTATTTGTGATTTGTCCTATCTTCAGGCTATTTCAAATATGATTTTGTCATGGTAGACCCATAGAAATTATTTCCTTGACAGGTACAATACATTCACAATAATTTCTCCAGTCTTTCTCTTTGGTGTCCAGTGTTGTTAACAGTGACAAACTACTTTGTTTTAAGTGAAATCTAGTCATTTTTATTTTAGTAATAATGATTCATTTTACAGAATCTCTTGTAGAAGTTCGTACTGTGTTACCATCATTTTAAAACTGTGTGACCTTTTGAGTTTAAAAAAAAAGAAGTTGAAAACACCAATACATAGTGATACTCAACTGCCATGTTTGTTTATCTACAAATATCTCAGGTTATATTCATTGCTTGCTAAACTTCCTACTCTCTCTATACAAAACAAGCACATACTTGCCAGACCACAAGCAAATCCATAACTTGCATGATCAGTGTAAACATTTCTATTTATTTTGAACATACAGCATATTATTTATCTAAATATTTATCATAGAGTTCCCATTTCCTTAATCATTACTACCATTCATTACCCCGATTCTGAAAATGAAAATGAAGAAAATTTTTCTTTCCGAATTCTTGGACATGCATTGCCCCCAAGCTTTAAAAATAGCAAACACAGTTGCCAAGAGAAGCTTCAAGAAAGCCAATTTTAGGCCCAGAGGCTATAAAGTTGAAGGAATTATGTAGACATCTTTCCAAAATTTGTGTTGCATTGTCTGATTTGGCTATCTGGCCTAAAGTTCACCAGGTAATTTCCAGAGCTATAATTCATTTTCACTTATGAGACCTGAGTCAGTTAGTGGGAAAAAGGTCTTTTTCCCCTCTCTCGAGTGTTTCTAGTAATGCTTCCATGTACCATTAAGCTATTGGCACATTTTACTCCCGGAGGATAGATTTTCTTTGGCATCCTGAGGAATTTTGATATATTTAAGAAGGTGAGAAGTACACATTGGCATCATTTAAACAACATAAGTCTAAACCCAAATTGGCTTTCACATGCCAAAGATCTGCAATGTGCCAACTGTTTAATAGTACACAATAACTGTTCAACTACATAAGTTGATTTCAGCAAAACAGTTTGGTGTGGGTTTTATCCCGAATCATTTAGATACAATTATGCCTTATGGTGCCTTAATAATAGAGGCAAGTTGTCCATGACTCTCACATAAGCAGATATGAATAACATTGAAATGCTAGTCATCCTAGCATTACATCCGTGAAATGTAAGAATATTGCTTTAGTTCAAAATGCCTCTTCAGCAGCTTCAGTAGCTTCCCTGCTGCCAACAAATGTTCAATAGGAAAATCAAGTTTGAGGTTGGTGATTGTAGACAATGAACCTCTCAACTGCTTCTAATAAAATAAATTTGGGGGGTGCCACGCTGGCTCAGTCGGAAGTGCATATGACTCTTGATCTCGGGGTCGTGAGTTTGAACCTCACGTTGGGTACAGAGATTACTAAAAATAAATAAATAAACTTGGAAAAATGGATAAAAACAAATTGCCTTTAGCATCTTAAATAAATCATTGGACTTTCAGTGAATTGAAGAAACACACTACAGATTTTCTTTTCTTAAACTTTTAAATATATGTATACTCTTCATTTTAACTGGACCAACATTCATTGAACACAAATGTGTGCTCATATGTATATGGAATGCTGTGCAAGCCATGGTTGGAAAGATAAACAGAGAGAGAGAAAGGTAGATATGATACAACATTCTCCTCTAAAGAGCGTTCAAGCCAATGGAGAAAACACAGAGAGAGAACACAAGTACTAACTTGAACCCAGAGCAGAGATGCTTGTGTTTTAATATAGTTAAAAACCAAAAGTTAGTATGCATTAGAGAGTAAGACTGTTTGGTAGAGGCTGTGTTAGAAGGATCATCTGAGAGGGGCGCCTGGGTGGCTCAGTTGGTTCAGCGTCCGACTTCGGCTCAGGTCATGATCTCACGGTTCGTGGGTTTAAGCCCCGCGTCGGGCTCTGTGCTGACAGCTCAGAGCCTGGAGCCTGCTTCGGATTCTGTGTCTCCGTCTCTCTCTGACCCTCCCCCATTCATGCTCTGTCTCTCTCTGTCTCAAAAATAAATAAGCATTAAAAAAAAAAAAAAGGATAATCTGAGAGCCTCACGTAAGTAGCTCATGTAAATAGACTTTAAAGAATGATCCCCATGGCAGGGGAAACCAAGGAATAGAAGCAAGCATAGGAGGCAGACAGAGTGGAGAGGAGAAGGTGGATCAGAAGAGGTTAAAATTACATAAGTAAGGTTTGTTTCTCTGTGTTACCAAATCAAGGCAAAGGACTAGATGGGGATTTTGCATAATAGGATGTACTCGAGATGATGGTAACGTAACGTATTAGTTGCATTGCCTACATAAAATTACCTACAGGTAACCTGGGGTCACTCCAAAGAGTTAGGCAGTCATCCTACAGACTGCCAAAAGTGAGGTACGTTAAGAAATAGTGTGACTACCAGTCTGAAGAGACATGCCATCGGTAGTAAGTCACCACGGATAGAGAAAAGCTGCAGTAGTTTTAATATGAACCCCAAATAAAAAGTTACAAAAAATAGATGCTCTAAATGTGGCTGTTTCTTTCAAAGGCAACTCTTTGAAGTGTGCACCAGAGTGAAGAGGCAGCAGAGGCTTACTTATTTAACAATAATTATTTTTGCAAGCAAACTAGGGTCCAGATAGTGAAAAGATAAGTTAGTATCAAGTCATGAAAGCCTTTTTTATATATAGTGCATAACAACTTTTCTACAAGATGTAATGAATTAAAGCATATAAAACATTACTTAAAATTATAGTTGGACTATATTCAAAAAAGAGCTTCTCTTATGCAAAAGAAAATGCAATTGTAGATTACAATTCCTTTTAGAGATAAGAAGCTGAGGATAATTTTAGAACATCCTCTAATTGTTTTCTTTTTCTCGAATGAGCGGATTCTTTAGTTGTGTTCCCTCACAGTAGTAGTTAATATTACTATCTCTTCCTCTACATAAAGTCCTCTACAGCAAAGTGAACCAAGATCTTATAGCATAGATTTCTGGTTGACATTTACTTTAACAAATACTGAACCATGAATATTATTGGTGTCTTTGCCCTCACCCCCCACAGGTCAGACTATCTCTGTTACCCTTAAATGAGCTTACAGACATAGTAGGGCAGAAAAGGCTAGTGGATAAGAAACACTCATACATAATGAAACATAAACTTGTACAGAGTAATCTATGATTGTAGCTCAACAAGGAGAATCAATTAAATCGAGAATAAAGAAGGTGCTAGGACTTGGCCAAACCTTGACATGTGGGAGTATTCAGAAAACATTGAAAGAGAAAGGTCTTTCTGGTGGAGAAAAGCCAGCAGCACACTCTGAAACAGTCTAGAAACTGGTTTGACTGAAGAAAATTTGTGCTGGGGAAAATAAGTAAAATGGGAATGATATGTGGAATTCCTTGAAAACCATAGAGGACATGGATAACCATTGTAGGTTCTTGACAATATGCTAAAAGCAACATTTAATAAATATCAGTATGATAGAAATATACAGAATGTATTTTTTGGAGGCAGAGAAATGAGTCAGAGATATTTTAAGTATGAGGTTATAAAAGTGTCAAAACCTGTAGTAGAAAGGAAGGAGGAAAGAAAGACACATATAAAGTCCCTTCCAATAAATAATCAACAAGGCTTAGACACAGATTATAGAGTGAAAAAAAAATATGACAAAAACACAGTTGTCATATATGGCCCTGTACCCTGTATAGTCATGTTGGGTTTCTAAGAGAGGCTTTCCCCCAGCAACCTGGACCTGAATCTTTATAAATATCCATCCACACATCTATTACTCCAAATTACTTCCTCTGTCAGTGATTTCTAATTCTGACAAATGATCTTTAAAACATCAATTATTTCATTTCTAGGTATAGTCTGTCGTGAAAATTTGGAGACTTTTACATGTAGTTAAACTTGGCCTCTGTGGAGTAAAAAGAGAAAAGGAATTGTGGGTGAGAGAAGAAGGAAGGAAAAATACTCAAAAAATAAATACATAAATTTAACTGCATAGTCATTCCTGTAATTAGAGGATAAAACTAAAAAGATGTTCTAAATTTTTTTTAACGTTTATTTATTTTTGAGACAGAGTGACAGAGCATGAACAGGGGAGGGGCAGAGAGAGAGGGAGACACAGAATCTGAAACAGGCTCCAGGCTCTGAGCTGTCAGCACAGAGCCCGACGCGGGGCTCGAACTCACGGACCGTAAGATCATGACCTGAGCCGAAGTCGGACGCTTAACCGACCAAGCCACCCAGGCGCCCCTAAAAAGATGTTCTTTATTGAGTATTGTCAGGGCCATTTAGGCTGCTTTATTCCCTGTCAGCTTCTTCGAAACTTTATTACTTTAGAATACTGATGAAGTACTTCCTAGAAGCGGATCGTGAGGTTGGTAGTTCTTCCAACTGTGCAGCCCGCATAGTAGCACCCCCAGAAGGGGGCACGGGTTGGTGGTGGAACTCAGCCTCAGTGTGGATAGCAGAGGCTCCCAGTGGTTACAACTAAGACGCTTTCTGGGCTTCAGAAAAGCGTGAGGTCTGTCAGCACTAACACCTCCAGGAAAGCAACTGCTCTCTTCTTAGGACATGGTTAACTCATCCTCACTCGGAAGCATGTTTCTTCCTTGTCACAGTGGTCCTTCCCTCAGGCTACCTGGGAGGCTGGCAGTGGTTTTTCAGAGTCCTTGATTGTCTTGCCTGAAGGTACAACCTGACCCAGATGGATGTGACATGTCGCCCTTGTCCTGTTGCTCAGTTCACTTTTACAGAGGTTTTCGTCCATAAAAAGTATTAGGGCGGGGGGGAGGGGGAGGGGGGTGTCTTGTTCACATTTATTTTTACATCTTTTGCTTTCTGCCCAATACCTGTGAGTCCTCAGTGAGAAATGTATACTTTCTGATTTCTCCTTCCTGCCAGAGTATCTTCCTGATGGCATGTTTCTTACAGTCTCATTTAAATGTCTTTTGTGATGAAATCCAGGCTTTTGCCTTCATTCCCTTTGATTCCCTTGATTGTTCAGTTCTGTGACCACATATATACTTCCCTATTCATGATTCACCTTTCCTTTGTCTAGCCTTTAGGCAGACATACATTTAACTGAAATATGCAGAAAGAATATACCTTTTCTAAAGACCTTCACAGAAAAGAATTCTTCATCCACCAGTATTTAATTACCAGTATCTCTACATATAAGTTACATAAAATTTTAAAGGCTGAAAAAAATCAAGGAAATCACCAAGTCCTAATAACCCTATATTTTATGTGAGAGGATTAAGCCTCATAGAGTTGTGTACCACTCACATCCTAAACCCTTCTCAACTCAGGGTAATATGTGCATCTTAAATTATGACTTTCTAACAAGTCCACTAGCGGAAATTGGCTTTGGCACCTATCTGTAAAGCTGGCTCTAACTATAGCCAAGAACACAGCCCAAAGCTCTTTTAAGGGCTTAATTTATTTTAAGCATTAATTAAGTTCTTGCTTTATGCCCAGCACTCTTCCAACTTAAAAATTAATTTCAAACACTACATACAATCTTTTTTCCAGCCCCCATCAATCATGTGCCCCCTCCCAGGTCTACATTTTGGAAAATCTGGGAGAAGGAAGAGGAACCAAAATCCTAGTGTTAGGGAATAGAAGCACAGGAAACAGGGCTATTAATAAAAACTGTCACAATCCCTGTCAGGCTGAACTGGGAGGAAGAGGAGGACTGCATACCTAGAGTTTGACATTGAATAAACACTCAATAAATCTTTTTTGAATGAACAAAATGAAATGAGTCAATGAACCACAGACCCACAGCTCTGTCTCCAGCACAACCCCAGCAACCTCTTGGGTATCTCCATCTGATGCCCGAAAGAAACTGGAAATCAAGCATGTCAAAAACAGAATTACCTTCCCACCCATCCCCTAACCTTCTGATGTTCCGCATCCCTGTGCCTGGCAGGGACCCCGCCACCTACACCACTGAGCTCACAGTCATCGCCTCTCATTCACATCTTGCCTCCAGTCATTTAACAAGACCCATCAACTCTACGCTATCCCAGGCCTAATGGAAAGTCTTTCCACAAAAAAATATACAACATATAGTTAATCACAATTTCAAGTAATCCCTCTCTTAAAAGCTATGAATAGAGAAAAAGAAAACTATTCACTTCATATTATCAAAACTAGACAGAGATGATACAGGAAAATAAAACTATAGATCACTTTCACTTATGACCATAGGTACAAAAACCCTAAGTAAAACACAGTCAGATGGAATTTAGCAGTTTATTCTCTCTCTTTCTCTCTCTCTCTCTCTCTCTCTCTCTCTTCTTCCCTCTCTCTCTCCCTCCCACACCCCATTACTGAGTAGTATGGCTTCCCTTATAAAAACAGGAATGGTTCAATACCACAATGCAGAAAAGTACTTGATAAAATTCATCACTCATTATTGGTAATTAAAAAAAATTTTTTTAGGAAACTGAGCATAGAAGAGAAGTTCCAATCCTGATAAAGGGTGACCATCAGGAACAAAGAGGAAATATTTTTCATTCGTTTGTTTATTTATTTGTTTATTTGTGTGTTTGTTTATTTATTGAGAGAGAGAGAGAATCCCAAGCAGGCTTTGTCAGTGCAGAGCCAGACGTGGGTCTTGAACCCACGAACCTATATGAGAACATGATCTGAGCTGAAACCAACCGAGTCACCAAGATGCCCCTATTTTTCTTAATGTTAAACCTTTGGAGGTGTCCCTACTAAAATCAGGAGTAAAACTATCTACTCTCTCCAAGTCCATTTAGCATTGTTCCTGGAGATGCTAACCATTTTAATAACATCCCCCTCCCTCCAGAAAAAATGGAAAAGAAATAAGTATTATTTGAACTGGAAAGGACAAGACCAAACTGTCCTTATTGCCAAAAAATGTGAGTGCTTACAGACAAGAGGATCCACAAACTATTTGAGAACCCAACAGTGTTGCCAGACACAAGATCTCAGCCCTGGGACTTACCATCGATAAAGCCTTGGTCATTACTTAGCCTGTCTATACTGCAGCTGACTCATCTGTAAAAGAGTTGTTGAAAAGATTAAATGACTTAATCTCTGTAAAGTCCCAGGTACTTTATAAGCATTATGTATTAATTAGATATTATAATCACTATTAAATTCATATACTATATTCAGTAGCCCTCTTACATACCAGGTATATCTAATTGGAAAATATAACAAATATTATTATTATTTTTATAGATTATTCATCAGCTCATGTTAGTATGCTCATTTAAAAAAACAATAGCTTTCCAAATCATTCAGTGTAAAAGTCCTGATAGTGACCTACTTATGTGATCTTGCCCTCCACTCTGTGTCTGTCTTCTTTTCTACTCTCATCCTTGCTCTCTTCACTTCAGATAAGCTGGTCTCCTAACTGTTCCTGGACCACACCATACATCTGCCCCCTTGGAGCCTTAGCATTGCTGTTATCCCTGTCTGGGACACTCTTTGTCCAGATATCCAAATGGCTTGCTCCCCTATTTCCTATATCAGATATCACCCATTGTAGCTGCTGCTACTATCGATTGATTGATTGATTGATTTTAAGTAAGTTCAACACCCAACATGGGGCTTGAACTAATGACCCTGAGATCAAGAGTCCCATGCTCTACCGACTGAGCCAGCCAGGCACCCCCCTGCCATGAATTATTTATATGAGGGGAGAAAGGCTTTTCCTGTTTTGTTTACTGCTACATCCTTAGTGCTAGAGGTGGTGGCTGACACATCACAGAACTCAGTATTTGTTGGATGAAAAATAAGGAAGCTAAAAACTTATTTGCGCTAGGCACTGAACTAAATGCTTTCACACGTTAATCCTCACACCAAACCCCATTAAGTAGGTACCATTACTATCTTCAATTTACTGATGAGAAAACTGAGGCGCTGAGAGGCTAAGTAACTTGAACCCTGGGATCACACAGCTGGTAAGTTGCAGTGTGCTCCTGCTCTTATAACAACAGAAACTATAAGGCACCTGATAAAAACTAATAAAACTAATAAAAAATGTGTAACACTAATAAAAAAAGGTGTAAGACCTTTACGGAGAAAGCTTCAAACTTTATTGAAGGCCCTTTAAGACCTTTTAAATAGGATGTTCATAGGTGAAAAGATTCAGCATCATAATGTGAAATGTAATGCAATTATAGCCAAATTCCTGATTGAGGTTTCGTTAGTATTTGACAAGCTGACCGTTACTTCAAATGGAAAAGCAAATAGTCTAGAATAACTAAGTTTTAAAGGAAAAGAGCATGGATGGTGACTTATCGTACCAGACAGCAAATCTTGTCATGAGGGCGTAAAAAGCTAAAGCTTTAGGGTATCACAGGGATAGACAAATAAGCCATTAAAGGACAATGAAGAGCCTAGGAAAACAGACCCTCTCTTTTTTAGAAGACTGAAAAATGTCAGATATGGCATTACAGATAAATAGGGTAAGGAAGGACTAAGTATTCAACCATCAGTGCTGAGATAATTTCATGAAAAATATTTAGTCTATACAGAAAAAATAATTCCCAGTTACTTTAAAAGATTTTATGTGAAAAGACAAACCTTAAAATTTGTGGAGGGAAAAAAAAATCGGACAATAACATTTGGCCATATTATACTTTAAAACCCCTGATTGATAAAAGACACCACAAACTAAGAAATTAAGAATCTGCAGTGCCCATTGCCAACAAGGGGTTAACCTCCAGAACCAGTATGTCATAAAAGAACAACTCAATGAAAAAACACAGGAGAGAAAACATGAAAAAATGTTCAACATTACTGGTAGCCAGGAGGAATAAAAACTAAAATACAACTATCGTGTCACACCCATCGAATTGGCAAATTTCTTGGAGTCTGGCCATACAATGCTGATGGGATTATAAATTGGTTCTCAATACCTGAGAACAAGTTTGCAATACCTTGTCATACTGATACTGTACGTATTTTTTGACCCAGAAATTGTTTTCTTGGATACACACTCTACAAAAATTTCAACCTGTGCCTAAGAAGAAGAAAAGAATGTTGAATATAGCATTTCTTGTAGGACAGAAAAATTGAAAACAACATAAATGTCTGGCAACATGAAAACAGATAAATTATTTTTATATATTACACAATGGAACGCAGAACCATTTTGAAATAAATGAGGGGCACCTGGGTGGCTCAGTCCATTCATCTAGCTCTTGATTTCGGCTCAGGTCATGGTCTCACACTTGTGAGATCAAGCCCCACGTCGGGCTCTGCTCTGAGCATGGATCCTGCTTCTCTCTCTGCCTCTGCCCCTTCCTCACTCACACACATGCATGTGCACCCTCTCAAATAAATGTTTTTTTTTAATTTTACAAGTATAAATAAATGAGCTAGAGCTACATGTATCAAAGTGGTAAATCTCCACATGATAAATTTCTATGAAATAAAACCAGTTGCAAAATGATATGTGCAGTATACCATTTGTATAAAACTTTAAATATAAATATATATGTGTGTGTGTCACAACTTATAATATATATGCACTACCTACAACTGTCCATGAAAAAATAAATGTCAAATTTATTTTAATGCTTGCCGCTGGAGAGGTGTGGATTGCTGAGGGATACACAAAGTTCTTCATGATTATTTTGTTCTGAAGCAAAAGTGGCCAGATGTTAGAATGTGATAAAGTTTAGTGATAAGTACATAGGTGTTTTATTTAATGATATTTTCTGGGTTTTCTATCTGCTTGAAATATTTCTTTTTTGTCTCAAAAATGATATAGTTATGTAACAATTTCCTGTAGATACTACAATTAATTCACATGTTAAATATTAACAAACTTCAAATTATTTCCAAACAGTTTTGGAAAAATATAAACACATGAGATTTTCTTTCTGGCTCCACAGTTCATGTCTGCACTTTAGGTTTTTTTGCTTTTTAAAAAAATTTATTTGAGTATATATGACACACAATGTTACATTAGTTTTAGGCATACAACACAGTAATTCAACATGTCTATACATTATGCTATGTTCAGCACAAGTGTAGCTAATACCATCTGTCAGAATACAAGCTATTACAATAGCATCGACTATGCTCCCTGTGCTATACCTTTTATTCCCATGACTTATTCATTCCATAACCGGAAGCCTATATGTCCCACTCCCCTTCACCCATTTTGCCCATCTCCCCATCCCCCTTCCCTCTGGCAACCCTCACTTTGTTGTTTGTATTTACAGGTCTGATTCTGCTTTTTATTTGTTTGTTTGTTTATTCATTTGTTTTGTTTTTTAGTTTCCACATATGAGTGAAATCATATGGCATTTGTCTTTCTCAGATTGACTTACTTCACTTAGCATAATACCCTTTACCATTGTACCTTGCCATACACGTTGTCACAAGTGGCACAGTCTCATCAATCTTATCCTTTTGGAGGCTGCATAATATTCCTCTGTGTGTGTGTGTGTGTGTGTGTGTGTGTGTGTGTGTACACACCACATCTGTGTGGTGTGTCCTTATCCATTCATCTATCAGTGGACACTTAGGTTACTTCCATATTTTGGTTATTGTAAATAATGCAATAAACATAGGAGTACATATGTCTTTTTAAATTATTATTTTTGTTTTGGGGGGCTAAATACCCAGCAGTAGAATTATTGGATCATATGATAGTTCTATTTTTAATTTTTTGAGGAACTCCCATGCTGTTTTCCACAGTGGCTCTATCAATTTATACTCCCACCAACAGTGCACAAGAGTTCTTTTTTCTCCACACTTGCTATTTCTTATCTTTTTGATTCTAGCAATTCCAACAGGTATAAGATGATACCTCATTGTGGTTTTGATTTGTATAAGCTTGAATTATTTCCATATAAATACACGCATACACGGAAACTAGCCACCACTTACCACCTCTGCAGCTACAGTCTTGAGACCCTACCCCCTGTTATATGTTGCCACCATTAATCTCTCACAAGGGCTGCTGCAATAGCTTCCTGAATTGCCTGCCCACATTTTGTGTGCCATACATCACTCACAGTAATCTTTTGTCACAAAGTACATCAGATTTTGCTACTCTATTGCTGAGAACAATCTGAAAAACAAAATACAGGATAGTATTGATTTGTAACCCATAGAAGAAAATAAATACACACGAATCCATGCTGATATGAATAATGTAACAAATAAATGAAGAAGGAAAAAGAGGAAATAGAGAATCACCGTTAGGTTAAACACTACAATAATAAATGTTGCAGATAAGATCCCTTAATGTTTGTGAAAATCAATAAGCAAAATTTTGAGGAAAGACAGGATTTGTATAGTTCAAATGTATAGCTCAAATCCTTTGACCAAGATACTTATCAATTGCGAAGAAAAAGGTAGTAACTGTACTTTGGAGAAATCAGACTGACATCAATTGAATGGCCTAGGTAAACAACACCAGAAATGGGACATAGTCAGCATCACAAACCTCTTGTTATGATGCCTTGAGAAACATACAACACAACATCATTTCAGGAGTAGTCTTGCCCAAAATACATAAGAGAATGGCCACCTGGTTGGCTCAGTCCATGTGACTTTTGATCTCAGGGTCATGAGTGTGAGCCCCACGTTGGGTGTAGAGATTACTTAAAAATAAAATCTTTAAAAAAATGCATAAAAGAAAACTTCAGACAAATGGAGGACATTCTGCAAAATAACTGATCAGTATTCTGCAGAAGTATAAAAGTCATACATAAAGTGCAATGAAAAAGTGAGGAGTTGTTACAAACTAGAGGTGATTAAGGAGAAATAACAACTAAATTCAAGTAGGATCCTGGATTGAAAAAGAACATTAGTGCACCTGTTACCTAAGATAATATCTGTCACCAAATAGGAATTTAAAATTATCTGTTGAGGGGAGCCTGGGCAGCTCGGTCGGTTGAGCGTCCAACTTCAGCTCAGGTCATGATCTCACAGTTCATGGCTTTGAGCCCCGCATCGGGCTCTGTGCTGACATCTCAGAGCCTGGAGCCTACTTCAGATTCTGTGTTTCCCTCTCTCTCTCTGCCCCTTCCCTGCTCACACTCTATCTCTCTCTGTCTCTCAAAAATGAATAAAAACTTTAAAATTTTTTTTTAATTTCTGTCAAACTGGTATGTCCATCCATCATCCACCTCTCCATCCATCCTTAATATCCCCCTTTTCCTCATGTTCCACATCCAGCTCTTCGAATCTTCATTTCTTTTAACACCTACTTCCTCATGGAGAGAGACTAGGTAGAAAATTATATCAGCAATACCACAGCAACTTTTTGGTAGAACACGTATGAATTTCTCTATACACTCAGGGGTAAGTTTTTATTTGTATGAAGTAGATATTGGATGGTATGAGAAGTGTATTCAGAAGAACCATAGAAATTATCACAGATGGAAGTAACAGAATCTCCAGTTGCCTGTTGGAAGGATGGGATCGCATCATTATTTGCCTGGATTGCCGCCATAACCTCCTCATTGGTCTCCTGGCTTCCAGTTTTGCTCTTCCCTCCTTCCCCGTTTCCATTGCCCGTGCCCCACCAGAGTGGTATCATGATAGCCAGAGTGATATCTTCAGGGGATAAATCTAATCATGTCCCATCCCATGATTAAAGTCCTTTATTGACTCACCACTATCTTCAGAATGAAAGCTGCATATGTGCTGGCCCCTGTGTCTCCTTCTCCATCCTTATTTTTGACTATTTCCTGCACAAACCATAAACTGCAATTGTACCAAACAGCCCAGGTTGTTCCTTATACCCCTTTTTGATATTGTGTCTGCTGTTTGTTTTCTTCTCTCAGGGCTCTAACTGCCTCTGTAACTCTATCTTGCCCTTTAAATTCAATTGGAGCAATAACAGCCCTTCAGAGCCTTTCCTCCTCTACGAATGTCTCTCAGGGACTTCAGCACCTTGTGTATAACTCCTTCACAGCACTTTCCTCAGGACAAGGACTTCTGGTATCTTCCATTGGTTTGTTGCCTGGTACAGACCAGGTGCTCAATAAATGTTTGTTGAGAAAGGAAGGGAGAGAAGGAAAAATGGAAAGAAGAAAGGGAGGTTTGGGCTTTTTTTGTTTGAGAGAGAGAGAGGGCAAGATGGGGAGGGGCAGAGGTGGGAGAGGGAGAGAGAATCTTAAGCAGGCTCCATGCTCAGTGCAGAGCCCAGTGCAAGGCTCAAGCTCACAACTGTGAGATCATGACCTGAGCCAAAATCAAGAGTAGGACACTTAACCAACTGAGCCACCAGGAGCCCCTAGAGGAAAGGGAGGTTTTTAAGTAATATAACTATGAAGCAAATAAATTCTTCCCTAACTTTTCTCCTCCTGTATTTCTATGGCTTCAAGCTCTAGCACACGTATATAACTTACCTTATCTGACTCTCTGCTTGTCCTTTGACATAGATGAAACACTAATATCAATTAACTGAAGAATATTAAAAAGCTATCCACTGTGACATAAACGGTTACTGATGAAGACGGTATTGAGCCAGACTGGGATTGTGGAATGTTTATCTCTCTCTAACCTGCAGACAATGATAACCTTGTGACATTTAGAAATAGCACCAAAAAGAATGTTATATATTTTTTTAAGTTTATTAATTTATTTTGAAAGAGAGAGAACGTGAGCAGGGGAGGGGCAGAAAGAGATGAAGAGAGAGAATCCCAAGCAGGCGCTATGCTCAGCGCAGAGCCCAGTGCAGGGCTTGAACTCATGAACCGTGAGATCATGACCTGAGCCGAAACCAAGAGTCGGATGCTTAACTGACTGAGCCACCCAGGCGCCCCCCCCCCAAAAAGTATGTTTTAAAACAGTCTGTACAGTCTTAAGGAATGCAAAGAAATCAAAGTATACCTTCTACTTACTTGATATGTTCCTCTTTATAATGTATTGAAAAGTTTAATTGGTATTTATTTGCTGTTCCCAAAGTGTGGAAAGCCTTAGAAGGGGGTAAATAAATTAGCTTCTGAGTTTGGGGTCTACTTGAGGATGTAGTAAAAACAAATTTCTAAGGGAAAATAGGGGAAGCCTAAGGCTAGTGAAAGAGGAGAAGGTCCTGGTTACATTTTTACCTCACTGAATTCTTTCCAAACCAGGCTACAGATTCTTTTTTTTTTTTCACATCTACCATGCCAAGCACGGTATTTTTAGTAACAGTAATACAGAGCAGCGGCCTGTCGTTTGGGAGCTGACAAACAAGCATACCGCTCCTCTTAAACACAATATGCTCCACATCTTTATTTCCACTCATCCTCACAGAAGCTCTTTAGCCTTCCATGTTTCTTTAAGAAGACGACAAGGAGTACTGGTTAATAAGCTCTCGGGGTTATTCAATATCCCTCTTCAGTGCTCATTTTCTGAAGTTGAAAACACTCATGCGTGTGCACACACGCACACTAAACTTTGTCAGGGGTGAAGTACTTCCAAATGCCACTTGAATGTGATTAAAAGAATCCTGGACTTGATAGGACTCATTACACAAGATGCCAGGCCTAACTGTTTGCTCAAACTTTGGCCTAAGAGAAGGAAACCTCTTAGCAAAAAAATGGCTCCAAGAAGTGGGGGTTCACAGTCTATTGTATGTCTATAAAACCATTTGCTGGACCTGTCAGTTTAAAACAGAAATGTAACAGAATTTCTTATTACAGAATACATACTTTTTTGAAAAGCATTTGTCATTTATTTGGTTTTAAGTAAGAAACCAAAGTCTATTTGACTTGTTGCACTGAATTCCTGGCCTAGAGTTACCTCATTTCCCTTCCTAGTCATTAAAATTTTATACACAAGTTCGGGACACTATTAGCCAATTTTGTGTTCAATGCCATTGGTAAATTTTATGTTTAACTCCAAGTTATGCTACAGTTAATATTGTTATTTTACACTGTGATTTTGAAAGTCTTCCAATAACGCTTAAAGTTACTCAACTCAATTTTCACCTTCTAATCTCAGAGAGCATTAACAGCTCCATTCCCTTGGTAAATTCCTCGAGGATTTATTATGACATCCCAGCCTCTAATATATCTGTGAATCTCACTCATGTTTATTCTTTATCATTCCAGTAAGTTGTGTAGTAATATAGTTAAGAGGTAAATAGTTGTTGAAATCAAATAGAGAGACTTGTAGGAACTTAAGATTGTAAGTCCAAGCTTTTGTGGATAGTAATCACATGGTATGTTTCAACTAGACTAGACAATTAGGACCATGGAAGTTGTCAACCTAGAAAGTTCTCGGCTTTTGTATTTCTTTTTTATCCAGCACAAGTTTTATCAGGTAGTATGTGTCACAAGATTGTGCAAGATTTCACCTCATACTAAAACATTTTCGATGAAATGATAAGCTTTGATTTTCATTCTGTTGTTAATGATATGTTGACAAGTAGGGTGGAACTTTTTAATAAAAAAATAACATTTAAAGATCTTAAATAACCAGACCATATCACGTTATGTAATATATCTTGTCTTCTTATTGCGAGATATCATCTTGTAATTTATTTTCATCCATCATTCTGGTCAGAGAAAATTAACAAAATTACTTAATATGATTTTATTTAAATGACCATACATGTTGAGAGACGCATCTTATATTCTGGTGCCTATAAAACAAACAGCAAAAAGAAGTTTCGTGTTGTGTGCCCACATAAAGCATTAATCCTTCTCCTAAGTAGATAATTTACAAATTGAGAAATTCACATTCTACATTCACATCTTCCTGCACTAGAAAAGCAAAATTAGAGAATTTATTAAGTTTTTAGTCTTGCCCTTTGTTCCGAGACTCCATGAATGTTTAGTGCGTAATTCTACAAGAATCCTGTGCTTAAAAATAATTGATACTGCCCTGAATGACTGAAACAATTCTGTTAACATTAGCATTGCCTTATGAGAGTAAGAAAAATGAGTCATTTTTGGATATTCGAGCTATTCTTTCATTTTCTAAAAGTTGTATCATAAAAGATGTCTGAAATGAGAATTCACTTTCCTTCTCCCAAGCTACCAAAATACATAATTTACTATGTAAAATGTGTCTTCTCATAAACCTCTGTTAAGAACAAAACAGAAACCGCCTATTGCTTTGTTTTTATTAATGCTCATTTTCATGTGCCAGTAACGTTTTTCCTGTCATATGTCATACCTTTTTTAATTACCAACTTGAGTAGCTTGTATTCATGAGCTTTAATGCTTGTATTAAGTCATTGGAAGCATTGATGAGCCTGACTGCCATAAATTAAATGATATAAGCCCTATGTCCACCTTTCTTGGGATGGACTATATGTTCCCTAACTCCCAATGAATTACATACCAGCTTCTGCAATTCTGGGGAAATAAAAACCTCCCTGGCTGCATCCATGGACACTAGACAAACTAAGTTTTGGCTGAGCAATATCTTTGGCCTGCCGTTTCCAAATGGCACAACTTTGAAAACATACATGTCACCACATTAAATGTAACATTGATATTCTAGGCCCAAAGGAGTCTATTCCTCTTTCCTGTGAGTTTCATGATCTTTTCAGTATGCCTCTGTTCCTTGAAAGAAAATTACTGTAAGCTGCAGCTTAATAGATTGGATTATGTCTTGCCACTCTCATCTTATCTTTCATGCTTTGGCAAGTTCTTTTGCTTAAGTACAAGGATACATCGGTTTAAGAATGCCAGATATTTTTTAAATGTGGAGAGGATATTTATATTTCAAAAGGTCTTTTCACTTTATACAAGATGCACAATAGAATCCATTTAAGTCTAAGTCCAATAGTATATCTCATTTCGTAACAATTTAGATACGATTTTTCAGGAATAAAGCTACCTGTAAATCCTTGTACTTAAGAGACTTCCTTAGATATTCCAGATGACTCTAAAAGAAAATTAACTACAAATCATTATGACATTTTTTAAAGTTGATTACATTATGATCATAATAGCAGGGCCCAGCCAACTTTTTACCAGTATGTTGTGTGTTTCTCAGTGATAGGATATGAAGGGTTTTTTTAGTCCAAAACTGACATACGTGATTTAATAATTCACTGCCATTTTCAAACAAGTTAGTCTGGGATGTTGCTACTAATTGTACATCCCCAAGAGTAGGAAACTACATGGCTTGATATTTTTAAAAGCATTTTATGAACCTTTAGCATTCTTAGGAATTAAGCTACATCTTCTATTAGGCTAGCTATCAACTCTTCCGGAAATTTTATCAACTCATAGTCTCTTAAGATGCTCCTCAGAGTCATAAAACAGTTGTTCATTCATTTGTTTGTTTTTATAAATTAAAATACCCAAAATTCACCTTCAGTATTTTAAATCGGAAGAATGGAAATGGTGGAAGTAATGATTTATAGACTTTCTCACTAGAATAGAATTTGAAGCTGGTATATATTCACCAGTAACTATATAAAATCTCTGCAGTTAAAGATAAATACTTACAAAACCAAGAAGAAATTTGGATTAAAAAACATGCATTCTAATAACATGGCAAATAAGGATAGAGATAGAGGGCAGAGGTGCTAATAGGAAGATATATCAAAGAAAATTGAAATAAGTGCATGAGTCATTTAGAAAGATATTAGGGGAAATGATTTATTAAGCTAAACAAATAAGAAGAAGCATCTTAGTAAATAAGGACAGTTGGCATGGATGTAGGTGTGGTCTTGGGACTTTGCCACCCAGACCAGGGATTTGGGCTGTGGGGAAGGATGATGGCCATCTGCTCCAAGTGACTCCTACTGGCTGACGCACAGAGCTCAGTTGGCATCAGTCTCAGAGGAGACTGCCAGCCTTCCAATCGGGAAATAAGCAAAACAATGGGATTGCTGTCAAGCACCAAAATGAAGTTTAAGATTTAAGTAAGTGGCAACTCCAAACGGGTCAGGGAACCTTAGCGTATAATCCAGACAGATATGAGTTAGCTTGATGTTGGAACAGGCCACACTCCCAGTTAATGGAGGAGGCTTTAAAAAGCTAGACAGAAGTGATCTGCGGTGACCGTGGTAAGCAAAGATCGAAACTAGTCCAGCTCACGAGGTACTCAGCCCAACCTCTAACACCTAACTCAGACACAGAGATGACAGGACTACAAAGGGAAAACACCACACCCCATACACAAACCAAATTACATGAAAGTAATGCAAATGTTAGTGAGACTGAGACAACATAATAAAAAGAGAACTCTTGCCTACCTACTCTGTCCTCACAGCAAAGTTTATTTGAATGATTTTTTTTAAAGCCTTCAAAAGCAGGACCAGTGAACTTTTTACCTTAAGGAAATCTTCATTTCTTTTTAAAGAATTTGAAATTAAATTATAGTGAGATTTTTTTAAAAATATGTAAAAGATTCCATTTTTTTAAATAGCTTTTAGAATTTTTTTAGAAACTGGTTAACATAAATACACTTTGCCATAAGAATCTTTTCACTTTCTCTGTTTAAATCAGAGGTAATTTTGGTCATACTTTGCATTTCAATGAACAAATTATGTTCTTCCTATAGATTTACAGCCATTTTCAAGTCTGTTTGGCTATGATTATTTAGAACCCATGTATTATACATATGATGACTTTTAAAGAATTAAACAGAAGAGAATCTTCGCTGAAAAGTAACCTTAAAAATATCAATAGACTTTAATATACGTAAATTTGCTATTTATTGAACGGTAGTTTCTTATGTTTTGAGTTATAATTTTTAAACTGCTGCTTAATTCTAAAAATACTTGATGTAAGTGTGCTACTTATTGGAATCTTTTAAAGAAAAAGTGATTTTTTTTTTTTTTTTATGGTGCAAGATAAATAAAGTTCAACCTGAAGCGGTCTTTACACTTTGAATATTATATATACAGGAAAGTATTAAATATGGAAATCAGCAGGTTTTCCTACAGCTATTTATAAACTATTGCTGAATAAAATAGGGAAAAAATGTACTTTAACAACAA